>NC_080100.1:8922500-9225530 GCF_950005125.1 Chionomys nivalis | reverse complement strand
CACAGAGTGGACAGCTGTGGTCCATCTTAGAGAATGCTCCAAGATCGCGTGGCACCCGACAGTGCTACGGGTGTCGCTCGAGGTAAAGTTCTTCCAGGACTGAGGGAGAAACACGATCACAGCTGTGCCACAACCCTGTCCTATTTCAGTTTGTCACCATTCTGGAGCAGTGCAACCTGCCAAAAATGTATCTCTGATTACAGAGGGGTCAGATAGATATAAGAAATGTGATCCCACATATTCTTGCTGGTCCTTGAATCAAAATCAAGGCCAGGAGGATCATAGAACGATTTCTTGTAGTGGCCAGGAGGGAAAGAAAGAGCTGTGTCAGGGAACCATCGGCATCTTTACATTTTCAGGTACAGGAATGTTCAGCTCTCCACCGTCCACTCTTGAACTCTGGTTTAACACCTGGTCAGCTAGAGAGTTTAGCATGGTCCTGGAGAGCTCAGTGAAAAATATATTTCACTTTGACTAGAAATGCTAGATGGTGGTGAGGAGGAGGAAATGCAGGTCAGTCCACAAGATGAAATCTATATAGATATTTTTAAAAGCACAATATGGAGGAACAGTGGATATGTTCAATACAGTTGTCCCTTAATGTTTAAGCACTAACTGTAACAATAGTGACAACATTAAAGAAAAATAAACACTTTGAGTTTTCCTTTTAATTTGTGTTGTGTACAAAACACCCCCAAATGTCACTGGAAATACCTTCTTTCCCTGCAATGACTCTAACAGCCTGTTCTTTCCTGCCTCATTCTTTAGCAAGAGTGTGCTCAGTCTCAGAGAATGTGAGCTCCTGTTAGCAGCAGAGTTGGCATGTCTGCCTTGGTTTGTCTGGCTTCAGAAGTGAACTCCTCTTGTTCTAGAAGTTTTTTTCTAAAGTTTAAATGTGGCTTTAAAAAGATAGACTCACTCTGAAATATTTGTACTATCTACAGTGTTTAGGTGTACAACAAAGGAAGGGGTTTGTTCAAGCAGAAGATGGAGGTGAACGGGAGTTAGAAGAGAGAACTTGAATCTATTGAGGTCATTTTAGAGGTGGGTGGATTCTTTACTGGGCCTAGAAAACTGAAGTTTTCTAGGAAGACTTTGCCTTGGAGGATTCCTGTCCAAAGAGCCGCCAATTTCTCTGGGTGAGAACTAGTGCTTAAGGTATAAAGGAAGAGGCACCCACCAAGAGAGAAACTGAACCCCAGGCGAGGGAGGTGAAGGCTCTCAGTACCCTGCTTGGCACATGTGTTGCTTTTCTGTGGCTGAACCTAGAGGAGTAAATACGCCTGAAAGGGCTGAGATGAAATCCAACTGAGGCTTTATGATTGCTGTCTTTTGGGGTTGTCATTCTTTGGCAGGAGGTTTTTTTTTTTTTTTTTTTTTTTTTTTTTTTTTTTTTAATAGGAATATAAATAAAATATTATTTTTCCCAAAATACACTTTTGAAAGCTTGCTTCATCATATCATCCCCTCTACTCAAGGTGTTGTGAAGACGCGTTCCTCATGAAAAGAGAGAGCTGTCCTCCCTATAGTGAGTCAGGTGCTATTTTTCTTTCCTTGTGAACAAACTGTAAAATCCACAACAATTAGACACTGAGCATCTCAGCATGAACACAACGCAGTGATAATTTCATAATACTGGCAATCCTTTGTTATTTGATAACAAATTTTCCAAGGCGGCTATGCCTGTCCTGCTGGGCATTAGTCAGTTCTGAGACTCATTAGCAGCAGGCAAGGGGTGGAGGGTAAAACAAGCAGAGGGAAAGGGGATCAGTTTCAAGTTACTGAAAAATAAAATACAAGTCAGTTCTTTTTCTTTGCTTTAGCCGCCGTAGGTGGAAGCTTGTTTTGCTTTCTGGTTGAAGAGACTTGTATTTGCTAATGGAAAATTTAACACTCCCATTGCTGCTTTCATGGTGAACATTTCATTTCATTCTGATAGCTAAATAACGTTCTAATTGAGATATAGAAATGTGTCATCCTTAATGACCAAAGGACATTCCAAGTATAGCACTTTCAAATTGGAATTCTCAGTTAATAGTGTTTACATTAATACAGAAGGTAATTTATCACTTTACAACAAAGTGGCTATAGGAGTGCAGAAACAAGACTGATTTATTTATTCCCAAAGGGAAGATATCTGGACATTTGTTTTAACGTTAAAATATGTGAATAGTTTAATCTTAAATTTAATTGTTCAAGGTTCTCATGAAGACATCACAGAAAAACACTAACGTTTTATGGGATTCACTTCTAGTTTATAATCATAGAACTTGGTCAAGAAAATGGGAAGTGTCATTTTACCTTTTAGTGAAAGGTAAAATTGTTGTAAGTAAGTCTGTGTGTGCATGAATGTATGGGTATGCAAAAATGTGCATGCATGTGTGTGTGCACACATATGTATGCATTCACTGGAGTGCATGCATGTGTGTACATGCATACATGTGCATGCATGTGCATGCATACATGAATGTACATGTGTGTACATATGTTTGCATGTGCATAAATGTTCACACATGTTTGGGAACATGCCTGTGTGGACATGGTAATGTGTAGCATACGTGTGTATTGAGGGGGGACAAGAAAAAGCAAATGACACATTGTAGGCATATATGACATCTAGAGTATGTACTATAATGGATATTCACACAATTATGGTATTCAAACTTCACAACAAATCTATAAAATGTTATTTCCTCCCTTTCAAGATGGGGAAATTGAAGTTTCAAGTTGTTAGTTTTGCCAATGACTGTGGCTACAAAGCAGCAATGCTGGAGCATGATGTGTGCAAACCCCAGTAGTATGGCTTTCGAATATGCCGCAAACTGAACTAGGGAATCAGATTTTCTCCACGTCATCGTTGTCATCATCACATCTTCCCGCAAAGACCAAGAGGCAGCCACGCATGACACATGCCAAGTTTTGCAAAGATTAGAAGCCTAGTGGGCTGCAAGTCCTGCTGGCCAGGTCTGATGCTCAGCTTGCCAAGAAGGCTTCAGGATCTTCGAGAAATATCTCAGTTCCTCATGTTTCAGCTTTCTAATCTGTGACGTGGGAAAGGTTCTGACTTAATGAAGTATCCACAGCAGAGTTGTCGAAATAACCCAACCGACAATGTTGAGCACTTAGAAGAAGGCACGGAATTAAACAACTGTATTGGTATTACTATCATTACCATTTTAAATCACAGGATTTTATATGACTTTTAAAAAAATGGAAAGAAGTGACACTGATGGAGTAAAATGCCTGGTAACCTGGATGTTAGCAACAGCGAGGTCAAGTAAAGGAACGGCTTAAAGACTGCGGGCTTGGTTGCTTTGGATATTTGTAGTAATAAATGTAGTGTGTATGAATGAATGCATGGGTTAGATAGGGGAGGTAAGTGACTAGAAAATAGACTTTCTCCAAGGCGTTTTAATAAAGTATCTAGGCTCTTAAAGTGTGGAGTCTGCCAGTTTTCATGCCCCCATCTGTTTTCTGGAACCCCAAGGCTTGAAACATATGTAGCTAAGCTGCTTTCCCTGAACATTTGTCTTGAGAGTTAGTTGTCTAAGCAGGGAATTGGGCACACACAATCTGTTTCTGTGGTAGCATTTTCACTATGAAATTATATTTTGGGTGATTTCTAATCCTGTTGCAGACACTTGATACATGCTGTGACTTGGCGTGTACCTTCAGTTAAGAAGCATTTAAAAATAAATAAAATTGGATAAACATTTCAGAGACTTGTTTTTCTTTGCTTACTAAAAATGACTCTATTATTTTATAATTCCTTTTTGGAATTAAAATCCAAGTAATCAAATACTGTACAAAGTATAATTATTATAATTATCATTAAACCCAGAGGTAAAACTCTAATGCCTTTTTTCAAGGATTATAAAATGACTGTTATTCAAACTTACAACAAGAGCAATTACTTGTGTATTTCGTGGATGCTTATAGGTTCTAGAATTAAAGCATTTAAACATATCTCTTAATATTCCGTGATTCATTGTCAGACATTTACTTGTTCAGAACTACACACACACACACACACACACACACACACACACACACACACTGCCTTGGCATTCTACATATCTGCTCAATTAGTGCAATTACAATTATCCTAACATTAGCTAGAGAATTGTGAACTAATTATTATATTACTTTTGATTATTTAATGATGACTTTCATGAAATTAAGTCCATGAAGGGCTTTTAAACACTATAACACCTATGACTTGGTTGTTACAGCACAAGGTTGTCAACCTTGATACCACATATGCTTTTGATCTGGATAACTCCATTGTAGGGCATTATTCTGAGAATTAGAAGATGTTTGTAGCATCCCAGCATCTACTCACCAGATACTAAGCAAGTCTATAGTTGTGATAACCATAAATGTCCTGTTGTTTGCTAAGGGTAGGATCACCTCTGGTTCTGAGTCACTACTTCAGAATATTTATATTATATTGAGAAATACATAGCACATAATAAAATATTAATAACCCTTTAGGATAATTAATAGTGAATAGTTAAAACAGATAGGTAGGTGAAGTTGCTGTTGAGTTAATTAAGGAGATATTAACTTTTGCTAGTACCACGCTTTTGTAGTTTGTCAGGGAGTGAGAGCCATTTCAGTGCCCAGCTTCATTAAGCTAAAGCGCGAAGGCCAAGTTCCACTTTCATGACACGTGGTTCCATCTCATTAGTCACAGGAGAGTCATCATAATGCTCCATGTGCTTGCCAGAGCCTTGGTGTGAGTGAAAACTTTTGTTTGCGAAGGTTTTACAGTCTCAATGAGCACACAGAACACACCACTTCCAGAAACAAAAGTTAGACAGACATGAAGATAAACCGCTGCTGTGGGCAGAGTAGATTTCATAAGAAGCTAATGGAGCTTGAATTCCCAGGTCTAATTAGTATTTGTAAACGTTCAAACTTTTCCTTAAAAAGGGCTGATATAACTTGTATAAATTTAGTGATCCTCACAATTGGCTCTGTCTGTGATCATTGGTATATTGGTATGTCCTGGACTGGAGGAAAAGAGCCTGTGGATGATTTATGGAAGATCTTTGAAGGATGGACACACGTCCAAGGACTTCATAGACGCTAGTTGTTTCAGAAGTTGCATTTAGCCCTATACTCTGAAAAGGGAGGACTGAATCTCATAGACTGTGCTGGTTCCTTGTTTCCCAGTTCTCTCCAGGGAAAACTGAATCTTGTGGCCATGGCTGTTTCTCAGTTTCCCAGCTATTTTTAGTCCTTTCCTTATACAGGAAATTCACAACGCTTTGTTTGGCTGGGGTATTCCGTCTCCTGTAATTTAAATGTGATGTAAATGACAGCACAGAAGGTTGAAAATTAGAATGTAAAAAACTAATGGCGATAAAGAAAATGCTGTACAAAGCAATTAAAAATGGATAGATCATGGTTGCCAAACACAAGGCATGGTGGTGAAGGAAGGGGAAGTAGGCACCCAAGACTTGAGTAATTGAGGTCAAGAGGAATTGGTGGAAAGGAATGCCAAATTCGTGCAGAGAGAAAGAGGAATAATTTAAGTGGAAATTGTCAAGGTCATTGGCGAGAGACTAATTATGCCAATGTGAGGCTTTAGCTGGTGTAATAGTGTTCACTGTATGCAGGGATCCTATGATCTCAGAGGGTAGTTCTTCATTTTATTAATTTTGATTGTCATTCGAATGACTTCTATTATATACAAGCTTGGCACTGTACTCTGAAATGCTTCACTTCGAAATTAATCAAATTCCTTTCTGCTCCGAATTGTGTTTTGTAGTTGCAAGAGATCCCCGGTTGTACTACTGCCCCATCTACAAGAAGCCAGTTCGAACAGACTTGAACTACATCGCTGCTGTGGACCTCAAGACAGTCCAGGCCCCTGAACACTGGGTTCTCCGTGGGGTCGCCCTTCTCTGTGATGTCAAGTAATAGACATGCACAGTCCACGTGATTTTAATCTTTATTTCTCTGTCAGTGCTGGATACGCATAAATCAGACAGTGTGTGTGTGTAATTAATGAGGTGGCACTGCCGCACACAGTTCTTAGGATGCTTAGTTGCATTTTACTTTTGTTGTTATTGGCAACTGACCCTTGCACCTATTTGAAAAAAATACTTATTGATTTAAAAGCATAATTAACAGCCTCCTAATGAGTTGTGGGCATCAAATCTCTAACCATGTATCCTTCTCTCATTTCCATCTGAAGCCTATGTTAAGCAATTGCCATTCCCTCTCAGGGATTGCTTCTCTGATAATGCAGCTCTAGTAGCAACCAGGCTCTCTAAGGTAACACGGGAAGCCTGTGTTAATTCTGTTTCTATTGCCTTTTGCCTTTTGGTCAGGCCAAAAGACTTATTTTCTAGACTTCAAGGAGCTAATTAAAAGATCTTTTACAAAATAATAGGAAATGGAAGACAAATTAAGATTGTAAACAGACAACACATGTGAACCTGGATTGCAAACACATCACATGGAGCAACATTTGGTCTCACTTATAATCACTAACAAGATGCTGATGGATGTCTACTGTCCTGGTGATATGCTCATGGATTGTCAGAACAATGTAAATGGATGCAAAATTTCTGTAAAACAATTTAAACAGAGAAAGAAGCATAAAACATTCAAACTCTTTGATTCTTATTGCTCTGTACCAAGCGGGTAAACCCACTGAAGGCAAAGTTTAGATATAAAGTTGTATTTAGTAGACAAAATAAATGGACCTGCTCCAAATTTTCAATATAAAACTGTGATAACAGAAGCCAGGAGTTATTAGATAACTATGGAATGTAGTATTTATGGAATGTAGTATTGGAGAGTTCGTTAGAAGAAAATGACACGCATATTGATAAAAGAAAGCTACAATTTACAAAATATTGATCTCTCTATGATTACAGCTATGAAATAAGTTTGGATGTGGACAAAAATTAGATAACAATATGGAAAGTTCAAACCAGGTGTTATGGCATAATAAATACAGCAGTATTTTAAATATGTAACACTTAGAAGGGAGGATCAAAGCCTGTAGGAGAACGTGTGTGGGAATCTAAAGTAACTTTTATTAATTAGGAAAAATATTTCCAAGGAACCCTTCATTTAGTTTTGTTTTAAGTTCTGGCTATAAATGACCTTCCACATCACCTATGATGTATTGATTAGGAAACTTTGATCAGCATTGTAATTAGAATTGTGGTTTACTTATTGGTCTGATTAACTGCAGCTTCTTCTGAGGTAATGGCTTTCCTGTGTGTGTAGTGAGTGCAGAGGCTCTCTGTTCCTCGCCAGGTACAGATCTAGGATCAGCATCATTGTTTTATGCTCATTGTGTTGTGTAGTGTGTGTGGCTCCTGATCATGTCCTATTTGAACAGCTTCCTTTGTATGGATGCTTGATTGAGATTTGTGACTTACTGATTACATTATTTTTTTTAAAGATAATAAAAACTAGAATGTGATGCAAATTAATAAAAGATTCTTAGTAAATAGCCAAATTGGTATTGCTTATTGTTTTCTGAAAGAGGATAACTGCTATTAGGTACCCAGAAAAATGATTTCAAAACTGCACTCCTATCAAATTTGAAAACTGATAATTCATGCTGGGTGACAGGGGCACACGCCTTTAATCCCAGCACTCGGGAGGCAGAGACGGGTGGATCTCTGTGAGTTCGAGGCAGTCTGGTCTACAAGAGCTAGTTCCAAGGCAGGACAGAGAAACCCTCTCTCTCTCAAAAAAAAAAAAAAAAAAAAAAAAAAAAGAAAAGAAAAACAACAACAACAAAAAAGAAAATTGATATGTCATGTAACTTTATTATGCAACCTGTTCATATAGATGTGTAAGGTCCAGAGAGCCAAAATAGAAAGGGGCACTATACCAACAATTATAAAATGCTTGAAACGAACTTGCCCATAGCCCTGAAGCCAGGGTGAGCCACAAGGCCCCTTTCTGTCTGACTGTTCTGGTTTTATCCTATCTCCTCCTGCTGATGGGAAAGTGTGTGGCTTTCTGAATCAGATATCCGAGCAAGAACAAAATGGCTGTGTCTACTGACAGCCTAGGATGTAATATAAAGTACTGCATGGGATCTGCATCTTTGCGGAGTGATAGAGCCATTTTAGTCATCTGTCTCACTACTGAGTGCAGTGATATTTCATTTGTATTTTAATAAATAAAACTTGACTGAAGATCAGAGAGTTAAACAGCCATATTCGTCAGCCGTACAGATCAGGCAGTGGTGGCACACAGCTTTAATCCCAGAGTGGCCTCCCTAGACTCATATATGAATACCTGGACCCCAGTTGGTGGAACTGCTTGGGAGGGAGTAAGTGGTGAGATCCTGTTGGAGGATCTGTGTTGCTAGGGATGGGCTTTGAGGATTCAAAGGTCCATGCCACCCCCAGTCAGCTCTTTCTTGTTTCCTGTTTGTGAATCAGGTTGTAAGGTCTCTTCCTAGAGTCCCGCCTACCTGCCCGGCCATGCTTCCTGTTATCATGGTCATGGACTGGATCCCCCTGAAGCTGTAAGTCCTCAATAAACTTCTGTAAGTTGCCTTGGTTATGGTGTCTTGTCACAGGGATAGAAAAGTAACTAAGACAGACTTGAGGGTCATGGAGTTGGTTGTTGCTATGAGAGGCCAGACTGTGCTACTATCTATCTATTTTTGAGTAATGTGAAGACTTTGGGACCCTGGACTAGGAACATGGTTTAATGCTATAGGCAGTAAAAAATAATGATATCTTGAAATTTGCAGGCAAATGGATGGTTCTACAAAACACTATATTGAGTGAGGTAACCTAGACCTAGAAAGACAAATATAATATATACTCAATTATAAGTGGCTTTTAGACATAAAGTAGAGATAAAACAGTCTATAGGCCACAACCCCAGGGAAACTAGACAACAAAGAGGACCCTGAGACATATGTGACTCTATATAGGAAGGAGAAAAAGACAAGATCTCCTGAGTAAATCAGGAGCACAGGGGTCACGGGAGAGGGTAGAAAGGGAGAGGGGAGGAAACGAGGGAAGCAGAGAAAAATGTGTAGTGCAATGAAAACAATAAAAAGATAATAAAATCATAAAAAAATCAAAATTGGGAGTGTGGGGGTCATGGGGAAGAGGGTAGAAGGGAAGATGGGAGGAAGGAAGGAGAGTGGAGAAGAATGTATAGCTCAATAAAAGCAATAAAGTTTCAGAATAATATAAGCTAGATGAGAGTACATAATGATTTAAAGATTTGGTGACATGAAAATTTTTTAGGAAAGTTATAAACATGTTATAACTTTATGTATATATTATATATGATTTTGAACAATGTTCTCAAAATGAATGCTTCCCAAAAATCTGCAATGCTGTGTTTATTTATTTATTTTTTTCTGAAATGCTCCTAATGAGTTACATAATTACCTTTATAATTTAAATAGTTCTTTTGCAGGCATTCTTTTGCAGGAGTGAATTCAAAGTATATTGTGTAATTGCTTACCTTTGGTTACTAGTCATGACCAGCACATTAGAATAATGCTTCTAAAGCTTCTTATGGTAAAAATTGGTACCTTTATATTCCCAATACGTTTCTCCACATTGGATAAATGGTTTGAGAAATCCACAAATGAGTCGACTTTGAAACCAAAATGAGAACAGACCACACACTCTTGAGTTCTATGCATTTTAGTCTATTGATTGGCATGGAGTATGTCTAGTAGATACTTATCATTTGTCCATAAATAACTCAAAAGGAGGAGGGTAGTAGAAAATTCAAGGTCAGCTTTAGAACTAGATTAGTTATTTGATATAAGCAATTGAGTCCTCAAATTTATTTTCAGCTATCTCCAATGCTGAGACTGCTTCTGTTGCACAGAAACTTATCTGTACTACTGTAAAGGTAGGATGTCTTGTTCGTAACCTGTACCACTGAACTCTCACTGGTTCTGATCTGGAAAGCCATGAATCTAAGACACCAGGTAGGCAGTAGTATAGACAAGATCCCAATTTCCTTTAATTATACAGAAAAAATGAAAATAAATAGATGTCGGGAAGCAGGAACTGTCTGTGGGGAGGGGCGTGTCCTGTGTGAGTGACAACAACAGGGGAGAAGTAGCTTGGCTCTTCTTTTCCTTAGACACTGCTAGAGTTGGCTTGTTAAGCATATAGCTATCTCCTGCAAATTGAGAACCTGGGATTGATTTCATAATTCCTCAAATGATCCTCTGAAAAATGACTTGCAGGAGCTGTGTTTACAGGTCATGGTAGAATGATTGCCCAGTGGAGGGGACTCTTACCTTCTGGGACATGGTGTTTTCAAATGATAAAGTTTTGTGATTTAACATTGCAGCTCCCACGCCTTAAAGTATTTAATATGAAAACTTATTAGGCTGCTACTATCCTCTGCTTAGGAATATACACACATGCACTTTGGATCTGGCTAATAAGTATGTCTTCCCTGTAGTCTTTAGGGTCTTTTTGATTTAGGGCTCCATTTAGTTTTTCAAGATTCTGGATTAATAAGCATGCTTAATTGTTTCCAAGTCAAAGTTTATGTTGGGTGGATGCAGAACCAAGGACCTTGTCCTCTCTTTAATTAGCTCGCCAAATGGTATTTTTCATTGAGCAATACATCACTGCACCTCGCTGTGCATCTTGTGGGCAAAACCAAGGCATGTTGTGCAGCATGATGCTTGCTCTGCTCTAGTAATGGTTACGCTTGCTGTAATACTGCTCTTTATTTATTTCTTTGCTTAGGCTAATATGCACAGAATTCATATCAAATGTTATTCCAAACAGACCTACTTGGAAAGCCAATTAAGTTTCCTCTAACACTTTGTTCAGGAGTCAGTTTTAATAAGGCCACATAGAGTTTGCATCCCGAATAGCTGAGAAAAGGAAGATTAAATGTGATGAAAGATACCAAAGAGAACACCTGGAAAATAACAGAGTGAAGAGGCCAGGAAAGATTATGAATCAAGAGCAGTGCTGGGAATGGATAGTGAATGCTCCTCTTTATGGCCAAGAATAATTCAATATTCATTTCTGGATTTTACCTTGCTTAATGCAATCAGCTGTGATGTATCCATTTATAATTTATTTTTGCAAATTGATAAAGCAAATCCCTGGAGACTTTCAGGAAAAGACCTTCTGAAACATCTTAGTGTTTTATCATTTGCAAAGTACTTCCATGCAGCAGTGACACTTTTTGCTGTTCCAGCGAATATTAAAAATGTTTTAGTAGTTTGTGAACATAGTAAACCACTTGTTCACATTTCATACCTTCTCAATTTTCTAAGTAAAGCCTGCTAACAGTTAAAAATTCACTATGGTACAATGCAATCACTCTTTGATTATTATCCTGGTAATCCATGTTGCTATAGCTTAGATACATTATACAACTGATACTGAAGATTTAATTATAAAATAAGAGGTTTTAAAAAAATTATTGGCGTTAAGTTGAATGATATTCTAAGAAAACAAAAACATTCTGTAATTGGTACTGGAAATCAGAAATTTGAGCACTAACTGAGCCAATAACTAACATGTACATCTATTTTTCTTTAACTTTCTTTATTTTATTCATTATTTGTTTTATTAATCTATTTTTTCCCATGCTGAAAGTCTAGGGAATATACTATTGACACATTGGTATTATGTGGGTAAGGATTTCACTGATAAATTTGAGATGGATGTGGAATAGTGAGAAGTTTTCTAAGTTGTAGCAGTATGGCTTACCAGGCTGATAATCAAAGAGGGATTGCTTTGCACCATAAAGAATTATCAACAGTTATCAATGGATTGTACTTAAAATTTTTGAGGCATGGCAGTTTTTTTAAAAGACAAAGTTGAGCTGGAGTGTATAAAATATTTTGAGGCAACAGTCCATGAACAGAGTCATTAATAAGAAGAGTGATGTCAGTCTGAGAATTGGCAGAGATCTGCTTGGCAGATGTCCTTGATGAATTAATTTTGTATGCAGTTATGGTAGCCTTTTGTAAGGCTAAGTTTCTGTCAAAGTCTTTTGCAGGAGTAGTAAGAGCAGTCATGGACAACCAAGAATGAGAACCTTTCAATTCTTTTGACTTCATCTGGTTTTGTTGGTCTTGACATAAACTCCATTTTGATTTTGAATAACTTTCACAGAATTATTGAAAACTCACTTCTTTTGACTTCTGCTAATGCTGGCATGCTTGCAGTTATATGTAAGCATGATATTAATAAAAATAGGTACTAAAATCCATACTTTACACAAAACCAGTTAGCTTAGTTTTTAAAAAGAAAGTCATTTTTTTAAACATAAAGAGTTCATTAAGAGAATGGAACATCATTTGATTATTAAATAGACAATTGGTTTCATGTTAGCTAATTCATAATTTGAAACAACCTTTCTCACAGAAGAAATTAGACCAGATACTTGCACACAGCCTACAGTGTGTAATACTACCTTGAAGCAGTGATATCCTAGCAGCTCTCCTGGAATGGAGCACATGAATCACTATTCTTTGAGAGACATTAAAGGTGAGTCTTAGGATTGGGTTATCTCTGGACTCTCAACTAAATCTCAGGGTGTTTCTCAGGATCACAGACCCTAGCAAACCTTTGCACATTGGATATTATACAAATTCAAACAAGTCCTTGTAAGTTGGAGATTATAAAGGCTACAACAAGCCTTTCCAGGTTAGAGATTTCTCTTGCATCTTTCCATACATATTCATTTTTCCTTCCTCATTATCATCTCGGGTACATCCTGAACACTAAAAGCTTAAAGTGATAGCCTCTGGAAGAAATGTTCTGAATTTTGATAGACATCTGGATTTGTAGAGACCTGTGACCCAATGTCATTGGCCCACACTATTCCTCGGTCCTCCAGGAAGCAGTCACTTTCACAGAAGCATCTGCATGGTGTGGAAGATGGTTAATCCAGAGTGCCTGCTACAGGTTGTCTTTCAAGTAGAAAGAGAAGTTAGAAGGAGAATTCTGGATGGCTATGGTAGCAGGCTTTTAGTCCTAGAACTTAGCAGACAGAGACAAGTTGGTCTTTGTGAGTTTTAAGATTCCTGACCCTGATAAAAATTTTAAAAAACTTAGAGCTGTGTATCTCACATGTGAGGCTATATTATTCAAGATTCTCTAACAGAACATAACTGATAGGATAAATATATAATGAAAGAATCAATTAGATTTCGGTCTGGGTATTCCAGTCATGGATGTCTCTCAATGGAGAGGTTGAGAATCTGTTACTTTTCCAGTCTACGAGGGTGAATGTCTAAGCAGTTTCAATCTTGTGTTGGAGTTCTGGAGAATATCTAGATTACTGCTGGTCTGTGTTGGAATTCCAAAAAAACTTTGTTTTGGTATCAGTGAAGGCATGTAGCAGCGATGGGGTCGAGGGGTTGCCAGGAAGAATGGGGACAGGCAGATAAAAGCAGTTTCCTCTTTCAAGTCTTTTTCTGTGGGCTGCCACCATAAGGTGCTACCCAGATTTGGGGTGCATTTTCCTGTTCCAAGTAATCAGATTAAGAAAGTTCCTCATTGGACTGTCTGTTATAGTTAATTTCAGATGCAGTCAAGCTTACAAATAGGATTCACCATCACAAAGATCATAACAAAAAGTATAGTTTCATTCCTCCTAGGCTAGAAACTCTAATTAGTAAAACATGGCTACATTTTACTAGTAAAAAGTGCAAGTATGCCAAAACTGAGCTCACCACAGGAACATGTATTGTCAGCCAGGAATTTCCTGGCCAATTTGCTCATTCTATTGATTTCATTATTTGGTCTCCCAACGTACTCAATATGGTTCTGCTAGTTTTGAGCACTTTAATATGCAACTAAGAATTATCAGGGTAGAGAGGCTACACAGTTACTAATTTTCTATGGGATAAGCAAAGACAAAGGGACTTGCAGATTCTGACACTATTATTCCTCCTTTGCACTCCTGCTTCAAGTCTTTCCACTTCTGCTCTGGGGGAGATGGTGCTTTTCCTACTTCTACTCTTTACTTTCCCAGGTTCAGTGACATGGTGGTTTCCTAGAATATGTAGATGCACTAGAAATCCCCCAGTATATTCAAATAATGAAGGGCCAGGACAAAAAAGCACCTCATCAAAGTTAATGCCTTTCACACTACTTGTTACAAGTCTATTTGTATATGGAAGAGAGAGGGGACAAATTTCCTTTATTTGGTGTGATGTTGTGTCTTTAGAAGGCACCCTTGATGGTCAAGTGTGCTATTGTTTGAATGTTTGTATCCTGAAGTCCTATGTTGACCCCAATTCCCAATGTGATGGTTCCTATAATAGGGCACTCAGAAAGTGTTAGATCTCACCTGAAAGAGGTGAATGAACTCCTGGAAAGGACTTATTGCTACTTCTACGTGTGGACTCAGAGAACTGGCCATCTGTGAACCAGCAAGGGAAGTCTTAGCAGACAACAAATCTTCTAATACCTTGATCTTATACTTATTGTGGCCTCCAGAGCTCAAGGAAAGGAAGTTATAGTGAATAAGGCACTTGAATTGAGGTACTTTGTTTCAGCAGTTTGAATGAATTAAGCCTTATGAATATAATCTTTCTATTGCAGTCCGTGTACCAATCCCAGTCCTGTCTCCACCAATGATAATCCTCCTTTTAATTTTGGTGCAAACTGATTGCCCAAGCTTTCTTTTGTCTTCATTGTTTTGAATTGATTGTGTTTGTAAATAAATTCCAAGGAACAATCTGAACCATTGTGGTGGCTTATAAGAAAATGACCCAAAAGGGAATGGCACTATTAGGAGGTGTGGCCTTGTTGGGATAGGTGTGATCTTGTTGGAGGAAGTGTGTCAATGTAGAGGCAGGCTTTGAGATCTCATATATACTCAAGCCACGCCTAGTGTCTCAGACCACTTCCTGTTGCCTGCAGTTCAAGATGTAATAACTCTCAGTTCTTTCTCCAGCATCATGTCTGTCTGCATGCTGCTTTGCTTCCTGCCATTACGATAATGAAACTGTAAGCTGCCACCTCAATTAATTATTGTCCTTCATAAGAGTTGCTTTGGTCATGGCATCTCTTTATAGGAACAGAAACCCTAACTAAGACAACCATCTACAATTAGATTGTGGAGTATGTAAATAAAGTCAGTGTTACAAGCCTATGGCAATCAATGCTGAAGTCTGATGCTAATGTTCATTCAGAGGGAACTTTTTGCTCACCTAAATTAGGGAAGCCGATGATGGCACTCACAAACTAGTAGTCATATACAAGACTTGATGAAAAGGAGATGAAAAACAATGAAGACCAAATATGGAGTTACAAAACTCTGCTATTTTATTATAAAATGCTAACTGAAAAGCATAATGGTTCTTAATTTGAGTTGTGCATTGCAGTAATTTGAATGACCTTTAAAAGATATCATTAACAAGATCCTTCCATAGTCTAATTAAACCAAACTTTGTGAAAAGAGCAGTCATGATGATCTGCTACAGCAGTCAGGACTGAGATACTGATTTAAAGTTTGTTCTAATTAATACTATTGTACTAATTAATATTATTGAAAACATTCTCCAAGAAGGGAATAGTTAGATTTATCTAGCTCTTCCTTGTATCTCCATATCTGAAACAAAACCGTAGATGAGTGACTTCATAGGGAGACATATATGAGGGTTAGGACGGAGAACTGTCAGCCCAGGGCACACCCAATGAACTTTATGCCTTGCCAGAACAGGATAGACTGCTTTGCATACAGAAGACCTTGGAGAAATTTGATGGAATAAAACTACTGCAAGACTGCTTGGAGCATTCTCACACCAAATTTACACAAACAAAGACCCTTTGGTGTGAGAATACCTTATAATTAAGAGTTCCCAGGGCCCTGCTGCAAATTGAGAGCAGGTCCTAAATTTTCTGAAAGTGTACATCTGTATACAAGAAAGCACTGATAAGAATTTATCTCAGTAGGGAAGGCAGAATAAGATCATCCTGCAGACAGCAATTGCTGGCACATCTTTTTGGACGCCAAAGAGAATAGTTTTAATAGTATTCTTTTAAATGAAGCAACATATAAGAAAAAGTAGCATATCTGTTTGCACCTCTTTCCCCAAGTAAACTTCAAAAAAGCAGGTTAGGGGCGAATTCATTATTTTCTCCTCAACAAGGAAGACATAGTGACTGGTGCTTTTTTTAAAAAAAAACTATTTGTTTTTGCTTTTTGCAGTTGTTTCCTGCCTGTTGGGATTTTAAAAACATTTTATCTTTAATTTTGCTGAGTCCTTTCATTACTCTTTTTTTACCTTTGCCACATATGATTCTACCATCTTTTCCTCCTTGCGTCATCTGTATTTTTTTAACCACCCTCTTCTATTTTACTAGTCATCAACTTTAGAAATTTGGAAACTTCTAATTCATTCTTTAAGTATTTTAGTCCTTTCTTTGATAACTTTATTGGGGGTATAATTAATATTTCCCATTGTCTTTTACTTCATTAAAATACCAGGTTATTTTTTTTATTGTTCTTTTCTTCTGTTTTCATCCTTCCTTCGCGAGTGAGTGGTAGATCATGAGCCCAGGAGAGACTGTCCTGTATAAACATTCTCATTCAAAAACAACAAACAGAAGAAGAGAATAATCCGAACTAACATATAAGTAATTTGGAAATATAAATTTAATTTAGAGGCATAAGCAATAGAAACAAGCAAAGCAATGCTGTACTCCAGACTCTCATAGAGCCTCAACAACTGAGTTCAAAGGTAATGAAGTGGTTTAAATCATGGAGAAACAATTCAAAAGTCAAGTGGTAAGAATTATCAATGAACTCAAATAGGATTCAAATGGATGAGTAGAGTGAACAGATAGATTAAAAAGTACAATGAAAAATTCAAGAAAGGAAATTAAAATTCTAATATAATAAAACAAGTAAACAACAAATAAGACAAAACGCTTTGGTGTCACAGCTTTCATTTCACCATCACTTTTGGGTAGTTTTGGTATTTTCAGGCATAGCCCTTCACTTTGGGTAACTTGATCAAAGATATGCCATCAGCATCAGACGGGTTCAGAAGCCACACCTTTCTGGATTATGCCGTTAGCTATTCACGATATTCTACTTCTTCTCGTGGCAAGCAATAGCATCTGATTTCCAGCATCTCTCATGAGTTCCAGGTGTTTTTAGTTTGCTGTAGGTTTCAATGAGCTCTTCACTTATGCATTCCTGGCCCTATAGGACTCCCCCGCCAGCATTTCTATATAATATCCATCCTCACTAGCATCTCTGCTAAAGTCATCAGTCAATTGCTGGAATGTAAGTTAATGGAATGACTTTTTCCATTGCAGCATTTTTTAAAAGTGGCAATTATAAACATAAAACAAGTGTGACCCCTGCCATCTGCCTTCTGTTCATCTACATAGATAAGAATTTTGACAAGTGTATTCTGTATTACAAGAGGCATGCACAACTTACTGTCTGTGAAAGTAGCGACAGGAGTTCTCTGATATTCTGTCTTTCAATTAACATCTGACCATTGAATTAATTAATGATTTCCTAGAACTTGCTATCAGGCATGATATTTATATGAAATACATACTCTCATTAAATCTCTTTGAATATTAAGTCTTTCTTTTCAAGCCTTCCTTCATTCCAAATGAAGGACACGGATTCTTCCCTTTGAGTTTCTTATAGGTAAAAACACCTTTCATTTAAAAAACTTACAAAACCCCAAATCACCCACTTCCAAAGATTTTATTTCTGACCTACTCTACAAGCTGGGATGACAGAAGCCAGGATCTAATATTTGCAAATTTGGTGTATACCTATTGTGTCTTACGTTCCAGAGCAACTTCATGTGGTAGAAGCTATATCCATTTTATATACAAGAAAATGTAGCTGGACAGAAATTATAGTTAAAAGTTGAAAAAAAGTGTAGGATGCTTGGCAGAGAAATTTCTGTTCATTTCTCAAGTATTCCAGATTCAGTTTGATGCTCCCTGCACTAATCTTTAGTCTTTACATTATCCTGAAACTCCGCTTGGAGACAAACACCTGAAGTTGTTTAAGCTTGGTTAAGTTGGTTAAGGGTTACAGTACTGTTCTGCCAATTTCTCTGCTGTTCTTTGGGTTTGCTGATTCTCAGACACAGGTTGCTCATTAGCGCTCTAAAACATCTTCTATCCCAAGGTAGAGGATGAAAAAAGAGTTGGTGCTTCTCAGGAAAAAAAATGCTGTTCTGCTGTAACAAGGGTAAAAGGACAGTTGCAAACATGCCTGCAACATCATAAGCCACCCAATGATGCTGGGCCCATCAACCATAGAAATCAAATTCTATTGGCTCATCTCACTCTTGTGTTTGTTAACATATAGTCACTTAGTAGCCCCAAATTACTTCAGACCTAACATGGAGCAACTTCAGGTGTTTGTCTCCAAACCAAGTTTCAGAATAAATGGTATAAAGACTTTAATATGAGTTTTGATCACTTCCGCATAAGGATTCAACTTGAATGAACTCAGCACCAGCTTTTAAAGAGCATTAAGATGAGGCAAATTGTAGTCTACCATCCTGGAGTGGCTTGCTGCTCTGGTACAACTGTGGCTTTGATGTATTGTAAGGTACCTGAGCAGCCCAATCACTTAAGGACCTTTCCTATTGGTGAAGATTCATACTGAAAGATGGGAAATGACCTTATAGAAGGAACGATAGTTGCGAGTCTGATTTAATCATGTTTCTATAGGTATGAAATGATATGATGTGAATTAAATACATTTACAAGGAAATAGAACTCATTCATTTATCTGAAGCCAGATGGAAACACTTAGATTCTTGCTCTACAATTCAATGCTTAGGCATATTTTGGAGATAAGTGGTGACTGACTTTAAGGTCCTCCTCATTAAGCCTCTAGTACCACTTAGATAATTACTGTATTCTCTATTTTTGAACTTATAACAATTATAATCAAAATCAATGTGACTGGATTTTCATTGTCCTTGAAGATTCAATTAAGATTTGCCAAAACTCCATCTTAAGCATGTTGCGAAGGCCAACATGTTTCGCCATTTATCAGTAGACTTCTGATTGCTTCCTGCTCAGTCAGCTGTGGCTCTGATTTCTCAATCTTGCTTCTATTTCTCTCTTTATGCTTGTGGCTTTCTTCCCCATCTCAGCAATTTCTTTCCTTAATTTCCTCCAGCAATAATCACATATGACTGTGGAGTAGAGCAGATATTTTTAACAACTGGCTGATATGGTGATGAAATTAAGTAACAACACAAAAAAATCTAAAATGGAACAGACATTGCGATTACACATTTCTAGCCATTTTTCTATTTTACTTGTTTTCCTGTTTTCCCCTTGTCTTCTTGATCCTTTCCTCTCACCTCAATCCTTTCAATCTTAACTAGTTTTCCGACAATATTTCCTGTGGATACTTACTCTAATTTCTGGTAATTCTCTTCACTCTGGGCATGCTGGTTTATAAAAATTACGTTTTACAGTTCTCCGAGGTTCCTTTTATTTGTCTAAATACACTTTTCTTCTCTATTCATCAACCTTAAAGCCTAACTTCTATTTTCTTTAGTGATTTACTTTATTGACTCTTTAGATTCTGCTCCCAACATGGCCTTACCTTTAAGTCTGAGGATGTTTTTTTCTGCCAATTAATCTCTATTTGTACTCCATGATGAGTTTTACTATAGCACCCCAAATTCACGTATAAGAGTCCTGATGAGGTAGGCAGGTATAGGAATAGTTTATCAACTGATGACTCTACTTGGTTTGGGCTAGGGATGCACCCTCCCTGGAGAACCTATGTCCCTTACCAGAATATACTTTGTGAATGTACTATTCTCCAAACAATACACATGGAAGCCTGTTAGGAACCTAGAATACTCATCTACATTGGGCTACATGTATACCTTACTCACCAAAATGTAAGGGATTTCTCTTCCCTCTGACAACTACCAAACTGAGATGATTCTCTTTAGTCTTACTCTCCTCATTCACAGGCATGAGACCAAAAAATGCCAGACTGGCCGAGACTGGTTTTGTGTGCCTGTACAATCAGGTGAAACTGTGTCCTCCTGTGAACTTTTAGGAAGGTTACTCTATTTACCATCTGATGCCCATGCATATCTGAGCATGCATATGATTAAAATCAGAGATATTATGGAAAGGAACATGAAGAGTAGAAAAATGATCATGTGATTTATTAATAAAAATATTGAATCACTCAAACTATACTCCTTAGTTATGATTCCTATATTCCTTTAGATTCCCATATAAAGAAGTCCCAAGCCTTTGAATATTGTCACCCTTGTGGCCCTCTGGTTTGATATGTTGATTTGCTTTAAATAAAGCTTTCCTACTTTGCAATGTACATGGAATTTTATTGCAATCTTAAATAGGATGAGAACCTAGAGACACTGGCAGACCACAAGTAATACTATGCCATACTGTGTGATCTTATTTTAATATAGGATATCTAACTATTAATTACTGTGTTAATTATTAATTACTGTGAAATGCTATCTTCTGGGCATGATGCAGACATGACAAAAGTCATAGTAGCTGTGATAAACTTCATATGAGCTTCACAGAATCAAAGCAATATAAACTTTAGCACAGATGGGGGCGAATACCTCCAAGATCATATCTTTGGCTAAGGAATCATTGGAAGCTATTTGATTTTGGGGAAGGTGGGTCACTTTTCCCTGGGGATGCAGCCACTTGTAGGTTGCTAATGTCCCAGTGGTTAGATCTACAGGCATGTCTGTTCACGAATCCTAATTGGAACCAGTGGTATAAGAAGTTGGGAGGGAGGTGGGCTTTTTGAGAGGGTAGTGGGAAGAAGAGATTGGGGAGTGAAAATAATCAAGATATGTAGCGTATACATATTGAAACTTGAAAGAATGAATAAAATGCTTTAGAAAGCTTTAATTAGCTAAGAAGAGGTCATTTTAGAGTGGAGTGGGCATTTAATCAACTCTGACTGTGCCCTTAGAAAAGGGGGAGATTTTGACCCTGCTTCTCACAGGGAGGGTGACATATGAAGATGAAGTCAGTCACTGAGATGACAGGAGAAGTCAAGGAATGTTCTAGATTGATAGCAAGTTATGGGCATCTAAAAATGAGGTACAGGAGAGAGATTTGTCTCTCATGACTAACAGAGGAAGTGATACTAATGGGAACATGATTTTGGACTTTTGGTCTTGGGGAAGGTGAGGCCCAGTTTGTCATGCCTTACCATGTAAGACCAAACAGACTGATGCACATCCCTTTAATAATTTTGTTGTTATATTTTGAAACTCAAGAATATCTAAAAAATTCACTTTTTATCATATATGCGTTTTCATTAATGTCATCAGGCTATTTCAATTCCTTACAGTGAAAATTGTGTTCAGAATGAATCTTCTACTCTAATGTAAATGACTTTGTCAAAATCTGACTCCAGAAGTCAATGACTCACTGTGTCCCAGGAAGAGCTGAACAGTTGTTGCTCAGAAATAGCAAGAAAAACAAAAGAAAGAGTGATAATGTCCTTCTCATTGCACACCTTTCTACTTGGGAGTATGAGTGGTCTCCACGTGATGACATCTGGAATTAGTCAGAACCTGGAAGCAACTAGAAAATGATGACATCACCGGTGAGCATTTGCCAAAGATAGGGAAAGTAAAATAGGCAGAGCATATTTGAAGGCAGGAATCACTAAATATAAAATAAATCCATGTCCTAAGAATGAGGAGTCCACCGTTGGCACTGGTACTTGTTTTCCTTATGGGATGGAGACATGCAGGTCTAACACACTTTCGAGTGGGTAGTGACGGTCTTATTCCTCTATTTATTTCACCTCGTTATTTATTTAAGCTATTTATGCCTTCACTTTTCTCCGTTCTCACACTGATTACAATGTTATTCAAGTTTGCTTTCATAAATAAATTATTCCAACAATGGATTAAGTACAAATTAGTTGATATCATCGTGCATGCATCTTTGGTAAACATCGAATTTACTGCTGAGGATTTTATGCTAATATAAGCTCTTGGTTGCTCTGATCACAGAGGTTTTCTGAATAATAACCCATAGCCTCCTTATCCGTAGGCTTCTTTAAACTCCAGAGATTTCAATAGAAGTTGACGGGGGAAATAAAGAAGGATTCATAGCTAGAATCCTGCATAAAGCACAATAAAATGGAAGGTATACACTCATGATGTATTTTCTAAATGAATTTAATTTTGATTGTATCACTAGATCATTTTTCTGCCTTAACGTGGATGGACATTCAAAATCATCAAGATTGAGCATAGTCACTTAAGGAGCCCTAGCTTTTTAAAATTTATAACTCTTTTCTTTTTCATAATTCAAAGAAATTTTGGGCTCAGACATCATATCATGCCAAAATAATTTATTTAAAAGGTGTGCTACACCTATCTTTTATTTCTTTCTTTATTCTCATCTTCTCCTCTACCCTGCCTTTGCCCTCCTTTGACATATTCAAATGTACAGGATATTTAATTCCCAAAACCTCGAGGAGAATGCATCTTTTTCTGGACAATTACACACACACACACACACACAAAGCCCTCATCCATTCTGGTCCTGCATATGTCCCCATGTAAGAAAAGGGTCCTGGAAGATGTGACCTGGCTATAATTTGGTCACAATAAATAATAAGAACTGAAGAACTGGAAGGATGTACCACAAGAACTGAGCTACAGGAAGGGGCATTTCTGGAACACATGGAATTTTTTTTTTTTTTTTTTTTTTAGAAATAGAGAAGGCTTCTGTATGGCAGCCATCAACAGTTTTCTGGGTCTTGTACAGGCCAGGCCCAAAAATCTGGGTTCCCAATATCCACAAATCCACCTCATGTCCTCCCCTCTGCCAGAACACTAATGTGACAGGGTTTTTGAAACCAAGGATACATTCATGCATATATTCCTTTATCTACTTAAAGTCAACTTTGGCTAGTTGCTTACATTACCTCTCCTAAATTTAAGGGTATTACTGTGGCTTGCAAGGTTACCTTGAAGAGTAAATCAGACTATTTAACATTCATTATCAATCTGGCGGTGTTCTCGCATTGACGAGCTGATGTTAAGTTGGCGGTGACTCATGTTTAAATCTACGCAACATCTCTCACCTATCATCGTAGCCCAGCTCTCTAAATATAGGAAACAATTTAGCATTGCTTATTTATGTTAATAAAACATTGCCAACATTTGTTCCAGCATTGTTTGTAGTTCTGCTGAAGTTCATGGTTATGAATTTCAAGAATTAATGAAAGACAAATAAGTTGGTGAGACTGCCTGGCTTGTTGTGGGAGCTTCTCAATTGTGTGCTATTTTAAAAATGCACTCAAGATCACTGGAATGGGTGTTGAAATACGTGGCCACCTATCAGCAATGAATATTTTTGACCCTAGTTTCTGGAAAGTGTGGTTTTAAAATTTAACATAGCTACCTGACCGCAAGGCTTAGGTAAAATGATCTACTTGATTCCTTTATGACTTTTCTTTTTGCCATACTGGGAGTGGAACCTAGGGTCACATGCATGCTCTACAATTCTGTCACCGAGCCATACCACAGTCTGTTTCCATCTCTTGGTCTACTTTGTAGCTTTACTGAGATAAATTTTCTTTGGACGCATATGTATTCTGTCTCTGAAGGGTACACAGTGTAAGAAGTATTGTTTCTTATAGTAAGCAAAGGATCAATGCCACTATATTAATAAGCAACTCTACGACTCTGACTACATCCGCACCATCTCCTGCAGTTTTTGATGCTGGCCAGGACTGCCCTTGGCCTTGGACATTTCACTGGAGCTGTTTCTCAAAGGCAATTCTCCTTCAGACAATGAATGGCTTTTGAGATGCTGGACAGGTTGGGCGTATCTTTGGGCACCAAAAGGTTCCTGCGTGCAATTCTTGCTCTCTCTCCTTGCTCATGACACCTGGATGTTGGATTCCATTTTTGTTCCCTGTTGTTATCTGTGAGTTCCCCTTTAATAAAGAACCCCTTATTATACCCTATTCGGAGTTAGTGTGGGATTATTTTATTCACATTCCCCCCATGTGGTATGTTCCCCTTCAAGTTTCATTTGTGGAAAAGACCCAGTATCACTTAAATATTGTAAATTTAATTAATGTACACACATCATTTCCAAGGCAAACTTACTTTATGATTTTCAAATGAAAATGAGTTTGGTAATTCTGGAACTGTATTGTCAAGGAAAAGAGTAAGGGTAATCCTCAGTGTCGCCAACTCTGGTGTTCAGATTTTCATGTGAATGGGATCTTTCCTCTGTTTCTATGTAGAGTTTAAAAAAGGCATTATTTGATTATATATGGATGGGATAATGTGGCTGCGGTCCACAAAAATGTAACCCTGTCTAGATGAAATCTTTTCTTTTGGCTTTGACTAAGAAGCAGGGGTTAAGTAACCATGGTGGGATGCTTGTATGGCAAGAAGCTCATGCTGCTGATGGTTTAGTCAGTCTCTGACACACAACTTGCAGAAAGTAGACCCCTGTTCTGAAGTTATAAGAAAAGGAGTCTGGTAACTCCAGAGAGCCTGGACACAGATGATTCCCAAACTGGGCCTTGATGTGGTCAGAGAAGACTACAGCCCCAGTCAGTATATTTATTTTAGTTTTGTGGAACTTAGAAACAGGCCCCAGCCAAGCTGTGCTTGAATTACAGAGGCACAGAGGCTATAGATATTACATCCAGAAATTGCTAAATATTGGAAAATTTCCAGCAATAAATTAATTTCTATGTAATAAATGCATATATAAGCTATAAAATATTATCATATTACATATATATTTGCATATTTACCAAATTTGTCACCAGATCATGTGTCCCGTCATTAGTATAAGCCATAGGTTGAAATGACAACTGATCTTAACCACTCATGTAATTCCAGGAGTTGCTATGGAGATATAAATAGTTAAGTCACCACTTAAAGACCAAGCTTGTAGTGGCAACTGAGTGAACTATGCACCCACTGGTTAGGCTATAGAATAAGAATCAACTGAGGCATTCTATGAGACATTCATATTATTACAACCTTCCACTTGTACAGCTTAACAATGCTGAGCTTGAGCCAGATGAATGCTAGTTCTGATTATAGGCATACATTCTCTTTGGCATCAAAGAGTTTCAACCAAGAGTAATAACATCATTACCTCTGGTTAACTACTAAAAAATCCTCTCACTTGCTTTGGGCTCCCTGATATCCCTAAGTGCCTGGCTGGAGTCAGAAAAATCTTTTCTCAGCAACCAAGGAGAGCACATTAACATCTCAGTAGAAGCCAGCTGATTCATTTACATAATATTTTTCATCTCATCTGCATTGTTAAGTGGGAGATGTATCAGCAGGAAGATGACAACGTGATGGAGCCTCTTGAGTATACATCAATTTTTCTCATCCATTACTGTTCTAGAGAAAAGTTAATACTGAAGTTTTCAACCCCAAAATATTGAAATGTTGGACCTTTATAGTTTCTCTCCTTATCAGAAAGGACAGAAGAGGGGAGGAAGGAAACACATCTATTTACAAAACACAATAATATTAAATCTAGCCAATCCTGTGTATTTCATCTTAAAATTATTGGTCCATTACAGCTGGAACAGAATTGCTGTGCCCCAAGGCACCTTGGTTGCATATTTGTATGAAAGATCCTATCCAGTAGGTGTCAGCAAAGTAGCCTTAAATGTAACCATGGAGCAGGCGCTTTCTTTGAGTTTTATGATAACTCAGTAAATAATGAGAATTTTTCTTTTTACAGATGAAGATAGTAAGAAAGGAAGTACAAGAGAAAGAAACTTCCTGATGCCCAAATGAATTAAAGAATAAACATTTTTTCCTTTGTATGTCATATAAAGTGTAATCTGAATTATCACATAGGAAAACAATACGGCCTGGTTTCAAATCAAACTAAGACAGGAGACCAGATGTACATAAAATGTGCTTACAGAAGACATGATGTGTGCAGGTTTCAAGGACTCTGTGGGCGTGTGCATATGCCTGTTAACGTCCGAGACACACAGATGGTAATATTTTAGCTGGAAAGTTTATGAAATATCTGGCAGAGTTACAGACACAGCATGATCTATGTGAAGTGTATAGAGTTGTGCAGGGCAAGAGAATGACTGTGAAGAGCCAACACAAGTTGTGGCCCTTTGTGCTTCTCCTGGGGAAGAAACTTTGGAAAGACCTCATGCACATAGATGCTCATACAGGGTCTCAGTAGAGAAAAGGGAAGCTTGCTTCCCAAAGAACATTATAGAATCAGTCAGTGGCAGGAACATTCTGAAGGCAATTCCAGAGTCTTGGTGATGATGGAGTGGCTGCTCAGCAGGGAACCTAGACAGGAACCAGGGAGGCGGCAGGGACTATCCATGTAGAAATGCAGGAAATTGTTTCTTTTTATTTTTTAATTTTCTTATTGAGCTATTATGTAGATCAGTAAAGTACATGCATTATAAACATAAAACTCAATAAATATACAAATATGCAGTAAATAGCTTCACAGTGGTAATGATAATTTTTTTCCTACTAATAGTTGGACTGTGAAGTAGAAATAAATCAGAAAAATAAACTTCCTCATGGAGTTTATTGTTGCCCAGAGTACAAGGAGAGTTCAGAAGAGGTATGGATGGCTTATGACATCATCATATAAATATTGTGTAAACCCCACTTAAGTCAAGAGGGAACCAGTTCTCTCAGTACAGTTTACTATGATGCCCAACTGTGATGACTGATACTAATGAAATTAGTAACACATGGGACTGTAGGGATTCTTCCGGGGGATCATTAGCTAATCAGAGAAGCCCCACTCTGCACTTTGGCAATGTCATCCTGCAGGCTGGGAACCTGTGAACCCATAGGGCACTGAAGGGGTAGGAGAAGGGAGAGCTAGGGCAGATGTTCACTCCCTCTTCCCCCTGGCTGTGCGGAGGTGAGCAGCATTCTCCATTGGTCCCCACCATCGTATTTAGCTTTACCTCAGGCCCCGAACAAGGGAACCAGTCAACCATGGACTAAAATCTCTGAAATCAGAAGCCAAATAGACCTTGCCCGCTTTAAATAGTTTCTACCAGGTACGTGTCACAGGGATGAAGGTGTGGTTCACTATTCTGAGTCCTAGCACCATGAATAATTCTCATATGTTTTAAATATGTTACAAAAGTAAGTGTATGTATGTACTTTTTATGTCTCTTTTCATTTAAAAAAGTGATTTTTTTAATTCCTTGAAATTTTTACTTTATTTAAAAATTTATTCTTGGTTAATTTCATATGAATAGGATATGTTTATGTCATGTCTACCCCTTACCCCCATGGCTCCCTCTCACCCACATCCTCTCTCAAGTTGTTATCTACCCTTCCTCGTCCTTTCAATCTCTCCCTCCCTTTTTCTCTCCATATATAAATGGGGGATATATTAATATATTACCATTGATTACATTTATTAGGATATATTATCTCTTTTGTTCAGTCTTTCCTCAGTCCTTTGCCCTACAGGTATTTTTTGTTTTTAATTTTTTGTCTTTTCCTAATTGGTACTTAGGAAGATTTCACTTTTCATTTAGCTATGGATTTAAGATTTAATGCCTATCTTTGTTACTTATTGCCTATCTGATAATAAATGAGGAGTGAACACAAGGGTCATTTTATGGGACCAAATGTTCTACTGTAACCTTGCCTGTGTTTTCAGTTCTAGACAAAAAGCATTATTGGAGTTGCATAAAAATGTGAAGTTGTTTAAATACAGATTTAAACGATAAATATAAATACATTATCAAAAGGATTATTAGTAAGATAAATACAAATATCTGTTTGGTATAAATTCTGTTAGGATTCACTGTTCTGAGTATGAAAATCTCCCCATGATAATATATACAGCCCTTGGTTCTCAATTTTCAATTTTGGTAATTTATAGATGTCTCTTCTATGCAGGAGTGTCCCTCTATTGAGTCTGTTTTCCTGCCTTCTCCTAGTTGGGAAACTCAGATTTAGAGGTCTTGAAGATCTCAGTCAAAATCAGGATTGAAGGTTCAGAAGGTAGCACATAAATTATGTCCGAACCATGCTGCCTCGTGATAGAGCCTCACGATTTGAATTGTAAAAGGCTGCTTGGGAGCTACTGCTATTTGACACATTTTGACCCTGAAATATCATGTTTTGACCTTCCTGACTCTGGTCCTCTTTCTTTTGTCTTGTACTTATGAATACATAATCTTCCCAGCATTTCTAACTCTCCATCAATGTGTACACCATGGCACCCCATGTCATGGGCATCAATGGAGGCACTGATAAAGAAGAGAGACACAGTTCCTGCTCACACGAACTCACTCTAAACAATCTTATAAAGGGGTTGAAAAGCCCATGGGAATAAGAAAGAACTTATATAGATATATACACAGTTATGATATTCCATACCATACATACAGAATCAATCATTTTCCAACTCCATAGTCTTCCCTCTCATACTTTCTGTGTCCTCACACATACTACTTGATGCTTCAGGTGTTTGTGTCTATCCATGAGTTTTTCTCAACATTACTTACACACCTATTTTTCTGCCTTTTTAAAAAAAATGAACAGAAAGCCCCCTTTCTGACCTTACTCCCCTCCATTGCTCCCTACACCACCCCTCCACCTCCATAGCCCAGGCACTGACGAGATGATGCCCCTCCTGCTCCCTCAGTCTGCAGCATCCTGTCTGTGCACTTGTTCTAAAAAATTGCTGAATTTGATGAGTGCTTCTTGAGAGAAGATGTTTTAACTAAGTTGTAGGGTATTTACATAGCATGTGCAAAGCCCTGATTCTGGTTCCATTCCCAGCAACCAATCTCTCTGTCAGTCTGTCTCTTTCTCTCTTTTCTGTTTGCTTCTTCCTCTTATACTTTTCTTGTTAATTCCTATTCATTCCTCCAATTCTTAGTTTACCTGCCACTTCCTTTCCTTCTTCTCTGTCCAGCTTGAGTTAAGTGCTTAATGAACTTCTCACAGCTCAGCTCAGATCTGTATAGTAAAATGCACAGTAGTCCTAAGGTTTCACATAAAGGTGGCCAAATATTTCCATATAAACTTTGTTTGGAAAGAAAAATGTAAGTCCATTGGCTGTGAGATTGTTTTCATATAATGATGCCTATCAGACATGATTAATTTTGCCTACCTTTAACTTATTCCTTTAGTCTCCCTCTTTACCCTTTCTTTCCTAACTTTCCCCCAACCAGAGGAGCACACGGCAAACTGTAGGATAAGGAGGCAAATAGATGTTGTACGTCTTCAAATTAGAAATGCAAAGGAAAAATTCTCTTGAGGATTTTAGATGAGCTTCATGAAGGTCCCAGGAGGCTGCAGAATTCTTGATGGGTTTTATGTCCTTTTTATTGTGGGGATTTGGATGCTCTTGGGCTTCTCTGAGAAATGTCATCATTTTATCAGAAGATAATATACTCCAAATACCACAGGATCTTGTCTTTAGTGGTGACATTGCTTTAAGAATCCTCTCTCTCTCTCTCTCTCTCTCTCTCTCTCTCTCTCTCTCTCTCTCCCTCTGCTTTGTATCACATAATTGCATCATTGCCATTTCAGATGAATTTCCAAGACTTTGATCTTAAACAATTAGGAACATGATCAAGAGCTTACATCTCCTCAAATTGCATCACCCAAATTGCTCCCGTGGACCTTCTCACCCTAAGTGTTATTACAGACTTCATATAAATTATAGCTAATTTATATTCCACCAGTCCTGAAATAGATATAGATATTATGATCACCCACTCACACTGGAGTGAGGGAAAGAGGAGCCCAGAGAGTTGTAACACCTGGTCCAGTGTCCCTTATCCAGTGAATATTGGACTCATCTTGTTGAATTCAGTTAAGTTGCGTTTAAGGATGCAAACTCAGTTCAGCTCTCATTGGCTTCTCTGTATTCATTGTTTGTGTCTACTGGGCCTTGATCACATCCTGTTCTTGCCACATTGTAAGCTTTCGTAAATGTTTAATGCTATGTGAATCCTCTAGCATTCTGTCTATTTCCCCCGATTGGCTAAAATAAGACCCCCCCCCTTTATCTACTCTTCCCTCGTGCTATCTCTGGTGTCTGGTCAAGGGAACAGTGGGAAGCCAGTACATGGAGGGACATCTTCACAATATCTGCCAGAATACAGAAAACATGCTGTAGTCATGGGTCACAAAACAAACACAGACAGCACAGAGCATTCTGCCAGAGTACTATTCACATTTGAATATAAATCACAAAAAGCTTTGCAGATGCAGCATAGCAGAAAGCCCAATTGATAAAACTAACCATATGCTAGCACCAGAATGGTTGGACACAGTGGAAAACACACACAATGAATGTGAAGAAATCTCAGATGAAACGGCTTCATCAGAGACACTGGAAGCGGTGCCAAACCAAGATGCCACTGTGATAGAAGACATTCTCTGCGGAGTCATTTTAAGTGTCCCCTAATAAAATTGCCATTACAGGTACATATACACCCTCAAGTGCCAAACAACTGGAGCCAAGAAATGAAGCAAAACACTAAGCTTCAGAATCTGTTTTTATTCTTTTATTCCACACCGAATTACCCCAGAGCTTGATTTATTTAGCAACATTTTAAAAAGGAACTGTTGACAGTTGGTAAAGGGCATGAACTTTAGAATCAGGCGCACTGGGTCTAAATCCTATTGGTGCTGTGTGCTAACAGTGTGATTCCGTTACAGTATAGTCAGTCAACATCAGTTAATTTGTGAAGAAGTGAGGATAGCATTCCCTTCTTTATTCTTTTGTCAGGCTTAACACTAATAACGTACCTACAGAGCACCGCAAAATGTGTATAGAGAACAAATATTTGTTCCATAAACACAAACAGTGAAAATTTAATGTTTTAAAGTTATAGATAGTCCAGGATGTCCATCTTGGAGAATTCTGTCCTTCGTATTTTATTATGATTGTCATAGTAGTGACAAAAGATAGGTCATCCCACTCATTTGTGGGTTTGTTGATCTCTTATTCATTGCTTCACAAGTAACATCTCCAGAGCATCTTTCAGGAGTCCAGCTCCCGAAATACCCACAAACAAGAATGGACTCAGCCTGGGTTTTTTGTGTCTATAAATTGTAGCAGATTATGAAAATGCAAAACTGCCTGAGACACAACTTCTGCCTTCCAAAATGCTTCTGACTTATCAGAAGAGATTGCCAGAGCGTGGAATAGCATGATAAATACTGGATGAATTTAAACTGACTCATGGATTGAGCTTACATTTGCATTGTTTATAGAGGTTCAAGGGAGAGTCATTTGTACTAGAATGAGAAGGTTTGAGAGTGATTTTAGGGAACAGAAGTTGGCTTGTGAAAGGAATGGACAGCAGTTCTCTGGACTGTTCAATGAGCTTCCGATTGCTTCCTAAAGAAAGCAGAAAAAAAAATTAAACTTTCCTGTGGTTTTTTTTCACTTGCTACTCTCAGCTTTAAGAGAATGCTCCAATCAGTTTTTAAAGTGTAGCTCTTTAAGAAACAACACGGACGTTGGGCTTTCCTAGGCCCTAGTGTGGCCTTCTGTACTGTTTGATACATGCTTCATTTAATTTCTTTGAGCTTCAGTTTTCACCTGTAACATCAGAAATTCTGTATCTCTTTATGACTTATGGGCAGTAGGTGGTTTTCTAATAAGGGAAGCCCCAAGAGATTGGGAATTTAAGTTATTAAATTACTCTTAGGGAATTATAAAATTAACATATAACATTTCCCAGCAATATTTCACTAAGAAATTACATCAGGCTCACAGAGCAGTAACTCTACTAGTGTACAGTTCAGGCTTATCCAGTGCGAGTGTGGAGGTTTTATGCTAGTGCCTCATACTTATCAAGTTTTATTAAAAAGACTTCCAATCACTTACAAAAATGATTGCTAGAACTAATGACTGCTGCGAGAAGGAGAATTAGCCTCTCCCCAAAATGAGCACTCTTGCTGCCTGTCTAGTGTGGTGTGGTCAGCCTTGAAACCATATACCTATAAACAACAAAAGTGTACTAAGCCTGGTGTTGTGTGTGTGTGTGTGTGTGTATGTGCATATGCATGTGTGAACATGTACTTTCACACATGTAGTAAGTATGGGAAACTAGAAAAATATCTTGTTGCTCAGATAAGTCAGTATTCTCATGGTAGCGTATCTCAAGAGTGTTGGTACAGTAAAAAGAAATAAAACCCCATCTGAGAGAAGGAAAGAGTTAAGGGAAGTTACCATTAGGTAAGGAGGTGACTATATTATGTAGTCAGAGAAAAATGGGGAGTCTTCAGCTCAAATGTTTGAGAGTAATTTCAATTGAGAAGGTGTAAAGCAGATTTATTAAAAAACATGCTAAGTAAAACAAAAAGAATGGTTAATTTTATGTTTCAACTTGACTAGGTTAAAGAATTCTCAAATAACTGACAAATTATTTTTATATGTGTTTATGTTATTCTATATAGTCATTAATGCCATGGGAAATCAAGTGGTACTGTGTAAGCCCCAAGGCATAGAACTAGGAATGCTGATGACATACTACATCCAAGTCCAAGATCCTGAGAAACTAGATCACCAACATCCTAGCAGGAAGATGGATGCACCAGTTAAAGAGGAGAGAGCAGATTTGGTTTTCTCTTGTGTCTTGGTCTTACCAAAGCCCTCTGTAGATTGGGACATCTATACACATCACAGGAGCGTATCCTGTACTTGGAGGTAATACAATTGGTGTATCAATGCAATTGTTTCTCTCTCTCAGAAATGTTTTAATAGATATAAATATAATAACAATATATTGCTATTATATATTATGTAATATGTTAGCTATAATTATGTGATATATTAATTATGTGATCATATATTTATAATATATTTTATTTTTTTATTTTTTTTTTAATAGTCAAACTTTTAATTACATTAGTTAAGTTTTCTAGATACACAGAGATACATTTCAGTTAGAAATCTTTAGCACTTTAAAGACCTAAAGAATATGGCATTTAAAAGACTTTAAGAACTTAGACTTTTCTCGACAGTGAGACATGTCAGCTTATGGGCAGCACAAACTTCTTCAGAGAGGTTGATGGGCATACAGAAAACTCGTTATGGAATTTGCCTTCAATGTGACAAGACTAGCCATTTGGGTAAGACACTGCTCTTGCCTGGAATGCTTGATGGTATGCTTTATAAACTGGATAGGTAGGACCCACATAAAAATGACTGCTGAACTTGCCTAAAAAAGATGAAACAGTCCTCCAGCTTTCCTGCTTCATGAAAGAGTCTGCCAGACCATCTGCAGGATACAGAAGAAAGCAATTGATGAAGTTTGCCATTACAAGGCAGAACAGATCTTCAAATTTCCTGCTTCATAGAAAAGTCTTCCAGATACTACGGGCATGTAGGCTGAAGATGGATGCCCCAATGTTACAGAAGAACTTTGGGTGACTATCCTGGCAGCAAGATGTCTCTGTCAATTCTAGAACTTTGGAAGTTTCATACAATAAATTTCCTGTTTACTTAGGTAATATTATATCCTCTATGTTCTTTCAAGAGTTGAAGACAGATAGTTATAGTTTTCCTTAGTTATGATAAAAGATAAATTAGATATGAAATTTTAGATTCCCAAAGAAATATTGTAACTGTATTTCTTGCTTGATACCTCTTTTGTTATATATAATTTTAGTATGTTAAAGTTAAAAACTTCCTTTTTATTTAGACAAAAAAGGGGAGATGATGTGGGATGTCCTATATGTGTGTTGCTTTTATTGGTTAATGAATAAAGCTATTTTGGCCTATGGCAGGGCAGAATATAGCCAGGATTGAAAAGATTAGAGAGACAATAGTCAGAGTCAAGCAGCTGCCATGTAGCTGTCAAAGGAAAAGAATGTCATAAACTAACTTGTATTATTACATCCACATGAAACCTGAGAGAACTTGGAAAGTAACTCTAGATGCAAAAGAACAGAATTAAGCATGGCTTCTTTGTAGCAGCATTTTCTCAGGTGGGCTCTGTTTGCTAGAGGCAAATGCATCTCATTTAAGAGACGCTTCCTGACTCAGCTTTAGCTGCAAACACCTTGCAGCTCTTTTAAAAAGCTCTGCCACAAAGCACTTAAATGGTGTTTATGAATAGTAAGCTTCTTGGTGCTGTGAGGGATGTCGAAACTACATAGAGAGCAATAAACATGGCTCTCACCAGTAACTATGCCATGAAGCTGGACTCTCAGAAAGCTAAGGAATGGGCTGGATCCAGCAGTCAAAGTCGTGGCTTTAATCCTAGTCACAGCACTTAGCAAATTAAAGACTCATGTGTTCAGAAAAAGAGAGATATACAGTACAGATAAATTCAGATAAAAAAACCAAATGTCTAAATGGTTTGCAGTGTGTTTGAAAATATATGTAGGCTTAGGAGAGAAAAGAAAAAGGATAAAGTCCTTTAAAAAATGGAGAGAGTAGTTGGGTGTGGTGGCATACACCTTTAATCCCAGCACCTGGGAGGCAGAGGGAGGCAGGTATCTGTGAGTTCAAGGACAGCCTGAACTACAGAGTGAGTTCCAGGACAGCCAAAGATACACAGAGAAATCCTGTCTCAAAAAAATTAAACATAAAATAAAATAGAGTTTAAAAATAGAGCCACATAAAGATAGAAAATACACAGAAAATCTGGATACTGTATGTTATTGTGTTGTCTTTTTGATAGCTGTGTAAGTAGCAGCAACTGCTAAAAGGTAATGAGAGGCTATGGACCCATTCTGGGTTAAGAAAAATCAGCTTTGCTTAAGGAAGACCTCCTGAAAAAATCTCTGTTAGGAACGGACGGCCCAGATGATCCAATATTTCAGAGGAGCTCTATTGAAGTTTCCTATGAGTTCTACATACAGAATAGCTTCTAGACTGCTGGCTGAGATGATCAAGCTTCACAGAATATTCCAATCAGGATTTGACTATATTCCTAAATTTTCTTTAGGTTCCCATAAGATAATCAGCACCCCAAATAAGCAGGAAGTAGTCTGGAAGACTATGCCACATTCCCCCAAATGGGTTATGGATGTTTGTCTTTGTTTAGAATGTTGGTTACAAGTTGTTATGAATAATGGTCAGGAAAAAGTTAAACAAAGCAGATTAGATTCAGAGTTCTTGTTTTGAAAAGAAAAAAAAAGGGGGGGGGAATTGCTGTGTGACAATGGTCTTTTACCCTGTAAAGATTTGTCACTTGTATTGGTTTAATAAAATGCTGATTGATCAGTAGCCAGGCAGGAAGTATAGGTGGGGTAACTAGAATAGGAGAATTCTGGGAAGAGGAAAGACTCAGTCTGCAGTCATGACCCAGAGGCAGAGGAAGCAAGATGAGAATGCCTTACTGGTAAAGATACCAAGCCATGTGGCTAAAATAGACAAAATTATGGGTTAATGTAAGATGTAAGAGTTAGTTAATAAGAAATCCTGAACTAATAGGCCAACTAGTTTATAATTAATGTAGACCTCTGTGTGTTTTTTTTTTGGAATTAAATGGCTGTGGGACCGGGCAGGGCAAAAACTGCCATCAACAAATTATCATATTAATTAATTATATAATATGTATGTATAGAAAGAAGAATGATACTTCATTCTTTTGGCAGATTAAAAGTAATAATGTACCTAAGCAGATTAAAAAAGTGTTTTTAGAGAATAAATATTTGTTCTATAATAAAAATTAATTATGATTATGTAACATATTAATGTAATTAGTTGATTATGTGATTATATAATATATTAATATATATTATATTATGTTATAATATAAAAAGATTATATACTATATTATTATAGCATATTATATAATAATGAGTTGTCATTATATATGTATCTCTGAGGACATCTCTGAGAGAGATGATCAATTGTGATGGTACATCAAGGAATAAGCTGTGATAAGGAGGATGTGTCAATCTGCAGAGGGCCTTGGTAAGGCAAAGACACAGGAGAAAGCCAAATCTGTTCTCTCCTCTTGAACTGGTGCATCCATCTTTCTGCTAAGGATATTGGTGATCTAGCTTCTCAAGGCTTTGGACTTGGACAAAGTATGTCCTCGGCATTCCTAGTTCTGTGTCTTTGGGCTTACAGAAGAACACCACCACTTGTTTTCCCATGCTTCTAGTTTGCTGACTGCAGACTCTAGACTTCAGAGCTACCATAACCTCAATAGCCTGTTTCCCTTGATGCTTTGTTTTCTTTAAATCTCTGTATATTGTAATTGTTCTGTTTCCCTGGGGGAAAATTGACTTAGAGACCTAGAGAGTGTATAAAATACCTTATATGAATTTTGATTATGCTACTCAAGGTGATTTCATGATGTCAGTTTTGTTTAAAATACTCATTTTCATTCTGAGAGTATTGAGTATTGTAGATGCTAAGCAGCTTGGCCAAGGGCACACACCTGATTTGAATGGAACTGTGATTTGAAAGCCAGAAATTGCCTCTTTCTGTGCACTCTATTAACCAGAACACACCTCGGAGGTGTGTGCTTTATATAGCTTTTTAAGTACGATGCAAAAATAAAAAACCTCAGATGATTATGGCTTTGTCAAAGCAGATCGAGGCAGGCAAATCAAAATACACTAAATGTTTTGTGGGTCCATAGTATTGCTGGCTATTGATAATAAATCAGTCTGCCTCAGTGGTTCTCAGCCTTCATAATTCTGTGGCCCATTAATAGATAGAGTTCTTCATTCTGTGATGACCCCCAATCATAAAATTATTTTTGTTGCAATTTCATAACTGCAACTCTGCTACTATTATGGATCATAATGTACATATCTGATATGCAGGATATCTGATATGCAACCTTATGTGAAAGGGTAGTTTGACTTCTAAACGGGTTGAGAAGTACTGTTTTAGAACAATGACCCATAGAATTTAGAAATGAGACTCTAAATTCAAATCACAAATAACCAACCAGAACTGAATATATTTACTTTTTTTTTTTTTTTTTTTTCGAGACAGGGTTTCTCCGTAGCTTTTGGTTCCTGTCCTGGAACTAGCTCTTGTAGACCAGGCTGGCCTCGAACTCAAAGAGATCCGTCTGCCTCTGCCTCCCGAGTGCTGGAATTAAAGGCGTGCGCCACCACCACCCGGCTATATTTACTTCTTAGGCATAATCCTAATTTAAGTGTTTGAAAAATGGATGCAGCTTCTCAGAATGTTTAGCTTTAAGTAATTAAAAACTAGCTTAAATTCTTATTCACAAAGAAATAGCTGTGCTATGAGCTTGAAACGACTAAAATGGATTGCTGCTTTCGGTGCATATATGAACACAGCTCCACTGGATCACATGGTGTAACAGTAGTGGCTGAAAGATAAAAAGGGCTAATTATCACATAAGACAATTCCAACTTTTACCTCATTCTTAAAAGACAGATTTCTTCTATACATGAATGCCTATGCTTTTGTGTAAATGCACACAGGAACGGTCGTGCACACAGACACACATGCTTACACCACTAAAAGAACTCTGAACTGCACACTAGCAACACTAAAAGGATTTAACAAATTATATTTCTAGATTGTGTATATATGTGAAAAATAATAAAGAAAAAGGGCTGTGGGGTTGAGCGGGAATAAGGGAGTCACGAGAGGAGATTTGAGGGAAAGGGCATGGGGGCTTTGTATCAAGGATAGGTAAGAAATTTTATTGGAAAATATAGTTCTTTATGTTTCTTTGTTCACTCTCCATCCTCCAGGCTATTAATTGAGGTTCCTGGCTTGAAGGATTATCCTGAGGATGCTTTATGACTTTAAGAAAATAAAATGTCAAAAAGAGCTTTCATTGTTATTTGGATGTGCATGTCACTCAATATGAGGGTACCTCTCTAGACAAGGAATGAGAAATAGGAGTTCGGATTTGCCAGAGCTTCTCACAGTGGCAGCCGTCAGTTGGTGTTGGCCAGGGCATCTCAGAGTGGCAGCCATCAGTGTTCATCCAGCTGAAACTACAAGACTAAAAATAATCCAATTAAGTAACAACAGTGTATCTTGAATCAGTGCAGAACAGATGGCAAAGTATCCTCCAGTCATCCTTAATTAACGTTCACTCAGTGCCCACAGACAATGACTCTGGGTTATGGCTTCCTGAAGATACTGGCAAAACTTCTCTAAATGGAATAAGGTTGTTCTTTCCTAGGGGAAAAAGAACTTACCTTACAGGAACAGGAAATGTTTCCCAAAGCAAATCATACCTAGGAATAGCAACACCATGGATTTCAGGGAATTTTATGATCACAACAGAGTATCTCAGGGATAAGACAACTATGAGGTCTCCTGTTTAAGAATGATTTGAAATTGCACACATAGCCCCTTTATCTGCTACACATCAGGACGCAGAGAGTTCTTGCTTTTCTCTTAATATTTCCTTGACATTTTCATTCTGAGCTTAGTGTATGCCTTGCACCTGCTTTCTTCTTGACTTCTGAATGATACTGGCACACACATATATAATATTGAAAGTCGATAGATTCACACCCAAACCCTTGTGTATTTATGGGTACTTGTTTCAGACAATATAAATTTGGGGGAATTATTTTCTTTAGTTGAAAAATTTTGCTTGTCATCGTAATACAGAGTTATACATGGCTCTTGACTGTCCTCTTTGGCACTCATGGTTTTGTTATATTCTCACAGCACAAATAAGAAACTTAAAAATTTCATAAACATATTTCAAACTGGTAAAATACTCATCATGGGAACTGTCTCAAGAATTAGTCTACTTGTTTATTTTTAATATATTTAAAAATGACCACTAAACTCTGATTTCTACTTCTAAATTTATCCAACTTCATCATTTTGGGGTTGAAAGTTACAAAATGTGTATGGCACGGTTCCTTGCCAATTGTCTATTCTTTCTTCTCTGAAAATTGGCTCAGAATGTATGAAGAGATCAATGTGCTTAGGCAAATACCTCACCCATAATTTATTTCTTGTTTTAAATAAGAATTATCAGTGATATTTAAAAAGCATGCATTGAAAGGTTGCTTATGAAAATATCTTCTCAAGAGATTCATCGGACGCTGGCTGTTCTGTCTCTGTAGTCTCCTATTCTTCAATGCTTTGTCTCATCCTTCATTGTTTTAATTTTCTCATTATAATGTTGTATTATGTGAATATTTAACTTCTCAGTACATTTTATTGCTTGTTTTTCACTAGGGTTTAAATATTACAAGACAGGTATTCTGTCCATTATGTTTAGTAGACTCGCATAAGATACTTGGAGTGCACACATGTTTGCTGAATGAATGAGTCATGATAAGGAATGGGTTGACCAAATGTAATATGGAGAAGAATATTAAGGCTCTGATTTGGAAGGCTAGAATTTGATAATCTTTTGTTTGGTTTGTGTGGGGCAGATGGTGGCCAAATTTGAAAGTACAACTAAGGGTGGTCACTCATATTTTCAAAAGCAAAAATGATAAAGGATGAAGCAAGAGCATTTGGAATATGAGAGGCCAAGAGTTTAATGAGGTGTAGTTGTGATTAAAGGAAGAGATGCGGGGATGACTGTTTTTAGATATGAGAGACCAGAGAGTTTGTCATGGGAAAGATGGAAGTGAAAGAAACTCAAGCCTTACTATTTCAGTCTTCAAAAGAATTGGATGCAGGCAAATGATTCAGCACAGGAGTACAGGAGAAGAGGGGCAGAATGAAAGAAAGTTCCATGACATCAGCCATGTTGGGGAGTGAAAATGATACTGAACTGGACAGAAGTTGCTACTGATTGGATTGGAAGCCTTGGGTGAATCAGATAATGAGAATTTATAGTCGAGCCAACTGGTACAGCTTTATTTCTTTCCTTATAATTGCTATGAGCTCAGAAGCAGGGTGGAAATAAGCAAAAGCAGATGGTCAGGTTTTCCCAGGGTTTGGTAAATGGCAAAGTGGACATGGAAGAGTGATGAGGTATGCATGGCTGAGCAGGATGTAGATGTGAATAAATGGTCATCCAAGTTGGAGAGGATCGGAAGAGCCTGAAGGAAGGAGAGAAACTTGGTGTATGAGTAAAGAACATCTGTCTTCTGCCTATGGATTCCACCTTTCCCTTCAACTGAACGTTGCTTTGGACTTTTCCTTGCACAGTGTCCTATATTATACATAAATTTTATGTGCAAGGCCTGGACATACTTCCTGACAACTCATTTGACTTATTTAACTTGATGCATAAACATGATCCAGTCAACAATCTATAGGACAGGGTCACAGTCCACTCTAAGCACTCAGCCCAGAAAACTGATAATACTTATCAGTATGGACTTCAGGGTGCATCTGGAAGAGAAATGTTTGTCCTTTCTCCTTGACCCTGATGCATAATCTTAATAATAGATTTTTCCATTTCCAGCTCTCCTCCTTCTCCATGTGCTTTAGAGTCTAGCAAAGTAGAGAGGTCTAGAGCCCTTTTATGTCACAATTTCCTGCAGGATAAACTTCTCTTTTGGAGGGACGTCCTTAAGAGACAGGATATTATAGAGTCACGAACTATTCCATCTATCTTGTAAGGATGCTCAATATCCACCACAGGCACTAAACGACTCAAGGCTTCAGGAAATCCCTGAAATTGACCAAATCAATTGGCTCTTAAGTAGTCAGGACTGATGAGAGACACTTATAGAAGCTGAGCTTCTTAGAGGACCAGCCTAACCACCTAATGAGACACTCTTTCACCTGCTGAGTTGCCTACAAGATGCTCAGAGAGCTCTAGAATTTCACATTTCATGATCTGTCACCCATGCTGGCATGGGCTTTTGATTGTCTTTGAATTACCTTTGAGTCATTTCTGCTTTTGTAAGTAACATTTCACCCATACTCCTGTAAGTAACCTCAGTAAACTCATTGGTTCATCAAGTAGGACTGTGCTTTGTTTTCATTAGTTTGGTCTGTTTCTGGTTCCCTATCTCGGGTGAATAGAAATTTATTCACTTCTCCCTGGAATAATATTACACAACAAATTGGAAACTTGAGCATTAGAAACCTTGTCCTCTGGAAAAGAATCATGGTTCTTCATTGTGATTTGGAAGAACAAAGTAGTTATTTTTCAGCTTTCTCATCATCTATTAAGTGGGGTTTATGCTGGCATATATCCTATGGAGATAGGGTAAGACCTGGTGAGACACATGTGTTCTACTTAAAGTTTGGCATTCATGCACACTTAATTACTGGTGATGATTATGTCCATGGTGATGATTATGTCCATGGTGACCTAGATAATGGCTAATGCAAGAACTGTAAGAATTCACTGGAACCTTAAGGTGGAGTGAGGAAGGCTTGTGTCTGCTGAGCCTTAGCAGCGATTAATAATTACAAGCTGTGTAACACTTTCATGAATATTACACTAATTGTATGTGTACTGTGCAACACTTTCATGAATATTACACGAATTGTATGTGTACTGTGGAATATCTTCACAGTCTATTTAGATATAAGCAAGCATAAACTTTTAAGAGATATTTAAATTGTAAAATAACTTTTTCAGAAATACTCAGATTAAGGGTTTTAGAGATTGCTAAGTGGGTAAAGTACTATATAATCATGAGTGGCACAGTGGCAATCCAAAGATCAAGAGACAACTGCAGCTTTGTACCTATGACATTGTGCACAGTGGGTTTTTGTCCTGTCTCACTAGGAATTCTGTCTCAGGTGTGTTAGAAAGGGGCCCACTGTTAGGAAAGTGTCTTTCACTTCTATTTACTCAGTAGCCATTAAACTTGTGGAGAAAACTAACTTAGAAGTTTCTTAACTTCTAAGAAACACCATATTCATCATCAAATACCCTACCAATATCAGTACTAGTTCCTAATAAGCTGTTTCTTCATAAATGCACTGTATAGGCTGCTGTGAGTACTCACTTTGTCTTCCTAATTGTAGCAAAGCCCTTCGTACAGTACTCACATAGAGCTTATGCTTAAATAAGTTCTTCATAATCATTACTATATCTTTTAATGCAATAACTATTTTAACTCTCAAAAATAATTTTGTATCATCTTAGTTACTTTCCTTTGCTGTGATAAGGCGCTTATAATCTTAGAAAGTGTTAAATTCGGGCTTGTGTTTCCAGAAGGTTAGAGGGCATGATGGCAGAGCAAAGGTATGAGTACTCACGTCCTGTTGTACAACTCAAAGGCCAATCACACCTGCTTCAACAGGGCATGCCACCTAATCCTTCCCACATAGTCCCACCAGCTGGGGGGCCAAGTATTCAATATACATGCCTTTGGGAGTCATTATCATTCAAACCACCACACATATCATATTCTTTCAACAGTTAATGCTAAGTTCAAGTTGTCTGCTTTCTTACCAGTGTTTTGTTACCCAGTAGTCATACATAGATGAAGGGGAAACACACAGGAAGATACTTCATGGCAAGGATAAAGGATCTTACGCCTGGAAGATTCTTTGGGCTTTTGTTACATTACAGGCATGGCTTTTGACTTTCATCACCAGATACTCCACAACTTTCTACAGAGGGTTCTTGGTGGTCTGAGTAACAGTGTATGAAGATAATTGCTATAATGGGACTAAGAAGGGTCTACCAAAGTGTTAAAAGAAACTATCCTTACAACATCACACCCCACTAGTGAAAAGAAAGAAAAAGTTTCTAAAAAATACGAATGGTATTCCCTGGCTACCAAATTATTCAGGCTTCAAAATAATTATCATTGATTCTTTATATTAATGTAGAATGATTTTCAACAATTCTGTGTATTTTTCCTAGTTACCTTGTGACTTATGAGTAAATGAGAAAAATATGGAACACAGTTTAAGATATTGAAGTTAACAGAAAATAGTAATTGAAACTTTACTTTGTGGTGTTTGTTTTCTAACTGGCAGAATAAACCAAGATTCAAGACTGAGTAATTGGTTAAGATCACTGCAATACTTTTACTTATAGCAGTGAATGAGAGAAAATTTTCTAGGAGATACCAGGCAATGTCCTAAAAGTAAGCCCAAATAAAAAAATTTGTAGTCTGAGTTTATATTGCAGTACTGAGAAGTTACACTTTCCGAGTATACTTTAGTCAGGGCATTAGAGTGGAAAGGATTCTCATCCTCTCAGGATTCTTTCTTGCTCATGGTGAGACACAATGTCACAATGTCATTAGTATTAGAAGATGTGAAAAACTCTTTGTCTTCTATTACTCAAGTATTTCATACACCCAGCCATGTGGTTTTTCAACAAATGTCTTGCATATGAGTTGATCTGTTGTACTAGTTTAGGTTGTTTCGTTTACCTTACATTTACATGACCACTTAAGTCCTCATACAGTTTCTATTGCTTGGTCTACAGCTGGGTGCTAGAAGGCAGGCTGAACATTTTTATAGAAAAGTGTAGCTTGGGTGTTAGCCATGCCTAAGGGCATGGGTTTAAGCCACACCTTGTCCTTATTAGCTATAGGCCTCTTTTGGCCATGAGACTATAGGTCTTTAGCCAAGCTGCGTTTTTTCACCTGTTGCAGGATGCCTATCTCCTACTGGTGAAGGTTGAGTAAGTGGAGAGATGGGAGGTGCTCATGAGGCTGTGAGTTACACTTTGCCCATGTCAATTCTGTTAACTTGTTTTATAAGTGGCCTAACCATGAGCAGAAGGGTATAGTGCTACTATGTCTTATATAAGTATTTTCTTTCTTTACTCTTACTTTTATTGTAATACTGGGGGAGAGGAACCAATTAAAACATGAAGAAAATATAACTTAAGGAAAATTTAAGTAAATTGAGTCAATCTTAAGAATCATGTATTTAAAAATATCAGCATTGTTTACTTCTATAATAATTTGGGTTTGTTTTAGCATTGACTTATGCATATACAATAACAAAACTGACATTATTTAATGACATTAGTAACACAGTGGGTGCATCTTCATTTTTTGTCCATGGTATCAAAAGGCTATTCCCAATAACAGAGCAGGGCCATTGTATCCAATTAAAAGCCTCTCTGATATTTTATTCACATCTTTTTCCCCATTTCAGGTCAGGATTTCCTCATTTTGGGCGTTAATTTAAACTGAAATAGCCTGCATCTGAAAAGCTGACTTACTAGCTTGTTTTTCTATAAGCCTTGACACTGAGTTGGGTCATAGTCTGGACATGGTTCATGACAACAGCTGCTTCTTGTATGTGTAACAGCAATGCCTGCTAAGGAAGAGCTGGTACCAGGCAGCAAGAAATAGGTCTGAGTCTCTGTACAATGAATTATCCAATCTTAGTTAATTGTCTTTATTCCCAGTTTCTGAATAGCCTAAAAATGAACTTACTTTCTGTATATTTTCAACTTCTGAGTGTGTCCCGGTTAAAATTTTAGGGGCACTCTCATCCATTGCTGGTGGGAATGCAAATTTGTGCAACCACTTTGGAAAGCAGTGTGGCGGTTTCTCAGGAAAGTCGGGTTCAACCTACCTCTCGACCCAGCAATACCACTATTGGGAATACACCCAAGAGATGCCCAAACATACAACAAAAGTATATACTCAACTATGTTCATAGCAGCATTGTTTGTAATAGCCAGAACCTGGAAACAACCTAGATGTCCTTCAATGGAAGAATGGATGAAGAAAGTATGGAATATATACATATTAGAGTACTACTCAGCAGTAAAAAACAATGACTTCTTGAATTTTGCATACAAATGGACGGAAATAGAAAACACTATCCTGAGTGAGGTAAGCCAGACCCAAAAAGAGGAACATGGGATGTACTCACTCATATTTGGTTTCTAGCCATAAATAAAGGACATTGAGACTATAATTCGTGATTCTAAAGAAGCTAAATAAGAAGGTGAACCCAAAGAAAAACATATAAGCATCCCTCTGAATATTAACCTTCATCAGGCGATGAAAGGAGACAGAGACAGAGACCAACATTGGAGAACTGGACTGAAGTCTCACGATCCAAAGGAGGAGCAGAAGGAGAGTGAGCACGAGCAAGGAACTCAGGACTGCGAGGGGTGCACCCACACACTGAGGCAATGGGGATGTTCTATCGGGAACTCACCAAGGCCAGCTGGCCGGGGTCTGAAAAAGCATGGGACAAAACCGGTCTCGCTGAACATAATGGACAATGAGGACTACTGAGAACTGAAGAACAATGGCAATGGGTTCTTGATCCTATTGCACGTAATGGCTTTGTGGGAGCCCAGGTAGTTTGGATGCTCACCTTAATAGACCTGGATGGAGGTGGGTGGTCCTTGGACCTCCCACAGGGTAGAGAAACCTGCTTGCTCTTTGGGCTGAGGAGGAAGGAAGACTTGATTGGGGGAGGGGGAGGGAATGGGAGGTGGTGGCGGGGAAGAGGCAGAAATCTTTAATAATTAAATAAATTAATTAATAAAAAAAATTAAAAAAATTTTTAGTGTTTTTGAGTCTTACAATCAATAAAAAATTTTATACATACTTGTATAAACCAAAATATCTACATACCTACCTGTACATAAAATCTCATACTCTGATCTTAGCCCTGAAAATAAAGGATGAGAACAACTAAATGACAGAGCAGAATGAGACATCTCAGTCAGTAGCTAGAATGTAAAGCCTGTTGTCTTCTTCGCTGTATGATTTGATGTTTCTTTGCAAAATGCACTAATATTTCCAAACAAAATTGCCTCTAAAATTTAACACCAAGAGCAATTTCCATTTCTAAATTGTGTAAGTTATTGAAAATGTCTTCGGTGGTGTTGCAAATGGTCTTGAAGCCTCCCCCAAATGTGCTCACCACTTAGTAATGTGACTATCTCGTAAAAATTGCTCATCTAGTTATCTCTAAGCAAAAACAAGGGGGAGAAAGCCTGGAGAAGTAACCATCATGCTGTGTGTAAAATAAATGCCGCAAATAGCTCTGCAAAATAATATTTTTAAACGAGCTCCTTTTGTTATGTTTTGTTTAATGTCCCAGAACTTTCCAGCTGAAAATTAAGAGAAAACTGTCAGAGTGAATAAAGTTGCTTAATAAGACTTCAGAAAAGAACCCAAGAGGCAGAACAAAAGGAAGCCACTAGGAAAATTCAGGTGTTTGCTTGCATTGTAATCAGTAAGCATGCCCGTTCGAAGGATCTCATTCTACTATAGGGTAAGGCAGGATCCTTCTGAGGCGATCTTCAAACAGGATTATCTGTGTCTGCTGGAAATGCCTTTCACTTGCTATTGTCCATCATGTCCAGAGATATTTACTATGAAACGTTCTTTCTTAGTATTAGGATCTTTGACAAGAAGAAAATTTTCCTGTGTCTTTTATGTATGTACTACTGGATGGTTGAATGTTTGTGTTCTCAAATTCCGTTAATCACCGTCATTGTGAATGATGAATAGATCCAAATCTTATTCATCACTGATTTCCTGTGGCCCAAACTGTTATACATTTGATTCTCACGCTCCGCATCCTTCTAAACTATCTGGTCTGTTTTCAAAAGAAATTACACAGTTTACACAGACTCACACATTTGGAGAATTTGCCATGTCTATTTTTTTTCTGAACTGCATTGAAAGTAGCTGTTTCTACTGGCTAATTCATTTTAGAGAGTTTGGATCTAGAATTTCATGTCCAGTGCCTTGAGTGAATCCCAGAAATAAATAAGTATTGAGGCAGAAAAAATCAATCTGTATAGGACATAAAGTTCACTGTAATGGGAATTTCACCTGTTACCTCTATTTATTTTTATGATGTAAATTAAATGATGAATATGAACTTCTGATGATGTTCTGAGGTTCTTCCCTAGGGATTTGTGGCCTTTGGTTGTAGACATATCTCCTTTTAGAATATCATTTTTATTCTCAACATTTTGAGTTCTTGAAGAAGGAACTTAAAAACATTCCTAAGACACATTTCCCCAACTTAAAATGAATGGACTTGATCAGCATGTCAGCAATTCTCCACGGATCTGGTACAGTTGGCTGGTGTTTGCTCTTACTTATGCTTGGTTACAATCGGCTGGTGTTTGCTCTTACTTATGCTTGGTTACAGTTGGCCGGTGTTTGTTCTTATGCTTCAGCCCTAAGTTCTTAAGCTCTCAGTTTGTTAAAACACACAATTACAGAAATATTTAAAGGAAATAAGTTCTGGCCCCAAGCAGGAAAGGAAGGACTTCAAAATCTTGGCTGTTTGAAACCTAAGCATAGCTCTGGTGGCCCTTTTGGAAGCTCCCGTGTTGTGTTCTCCTCCAAAAGGAATAACCCTTCACTCAGTCCTTGCTTCAAGTGTCACTAACCAGGTGAGACTGTACCTATGATCAGGAAAGAGAATTGAAGAATAGAACCAAACCTGTACAGACAATATCACAAGCTGATTCCTGTGCTTTGTGCCTTCTCAACATCCAGAAAGATTCATTTACAAACATCTGCCTATTCAATTATTCTACATATTATTGAATATGTCTGCTATCCACTCCTTTTTGAAGAGAAATATTTAATTTTCTAAATCTCATCATTGTTTTGGGCAATCACTTTCTTGTGAGTCTCTTGTGTACATAGTAACTTTAACCGCTTTTCCTCCTGTGAATGTGTACTGCATTGATTTTAATAGATGTATAGCTTCAGAACAGTATAGAAAACATTCCATTGTCTCCACCCTAGAAACACTTATCCAGATCCATTATATGTGCAAGGACTTAGGCTCTTGCCAAAACTAAATCCTACCAGGAGTTCATGCCCCTCAGAATGCCCTTTATCGGAGATCAGATGTGGATTACTTGAATTTTTTGGAGAAAATTTATACAGTGCCCTAGAATAATTTTCATTTTAACCTCACTCATTAAATCCTCAGAACATTATAATGAGTGTGCTCTAATACTTTTTATCTTTGAGTTTTTCTCTGTGGAAGAGGTGGTACCAAGATCCAAGTCTGTAGAGTTGTTCTGAGCTCTCCATTAGCTGTGGCTTGTGTTCTTCTGTTGACACCCGCTTGTCAGTTCAGGTTCGCAAGTTAATTTTCCATGAGAGGAACACTGACCATGTTCCTGGTCATGGACCTGGTGACTGTGTGTGAAATACCTAGCTCCCTGGGGTTGGCTGGTGGAGAGACTGACATTCTAGACTACCATCAATGCAAACTACTAGGAAACTGTAAATCAGTGACAGCCTTGATTTCTGCTTTGTAGCATGCTATAGTTGACCAGGGAGCCGATCCATATTTCTTATATTCCAAAATGTAGACCATACCCTTTTTTAGAAGTCAATGCAGAGTAATTTCTTTCCAGGTATCTTGCTGAAATGAAGTAGAGTTGATGTAGCAGCTTCCTTTCCGTTTTTCCTGAAATGATAGACTAACTCTACAAATCATTGTCTGCTTGACAGAAATCAATAAAAGCCACTACTAGAAATTCACATTTCATTCAACAATGTGAAAAGGTAAATAAATAAAAGTCTATTCAATTCTGCAAGGGCTTTGCAAGCTCTGTCTTGAAGGAAAAACAAAAATAGATGGTTCTTGGATTTAAAATTCATTGCGATGTTTCAATCCAAAACAGTTCATAGTTTTGTTCTGAAATTTCAGTCCTCTTAGCAGTGACTAGCTGAAAATGTTCTCAGGCTCCTAACCCTTCGAGAAGAGGCTTTGGTTTCTGTGGGCTTTCTTTCCAGCATAGTCAAATTTTAACAGGTGGTTTGCCAAGGTTGGTGGGAGATACAAAGAGTCATAGTTTGCCCTGAGAGGATTATAATCCAGGATGAGAGAAGAGGTATGACTTAATGAAATAAAAATCGAATGGGCTTATGTACTTTAAAAATAACTAAGAATTGTTGTGTTGTTTTAATTTACAACTAGAAAATCTCATGTCTGATTTTTACTTTGTGGCTAAAATCACAGCACAAAGTAGGAACCCACTCTCCTGCTTGGGAGAGGAGAATGCTAAGAACTCTCTCATTGGTCGTTCTGTGCAGAAAAGTCCTAGACATTTACAGTGTGTGAATTCAGGAGCATGTTCACCCACCAAAATACAAAGTTTTCAAACATACCTAGGTTCTCACAATTTGGAAGTTGTTCTTCAGGTTCGTTTCTGTATTTCAGTCATGTTCCCACAAGCCATATTATCTTATTTTTAAAATTGATTTGATTATTAATTAATTTGTTCATTTATTTTGAGACAAGATCTTTCTAAGTATCCCTGACTGGCCTGGGACTCCCTATGATGATCAAGTTGAGCTTTAAGTCACAGAGATCAACCAGCAACTGCCTCCCAAGGGCTGGGATTAAAGGCTTGTGCCACCAAGGTTTGGTTTTATTGGGGACCCTTCCCCTTTGATCTGTCAGCGCAAACTACTCAAAACTAGGTGGTGAAACTGAGGGCTGAGTACCAGGTCAGAGTCTTCACTTCTTTTTACTGTGCTTTGCAATTGTTTTGCTTTGTAATTTTTTTTTCTTTTGGCTCTTTGCTACCCAGCTCTCAGATAAATCACTTTCTGGCTTATTCTTTATGAATGCCAGGCCTTAGCTTGATTTTTTTGTCAACTTTTCTTAAATTATCCTATCTATTTTTTGCCTCTGGGCTTGCTGTGAATCTGGGTGACTGGCCCCAGGAGTCCTCTCGTGCTCTTGCTCTGAAATCTCTTCTCCCGGATTTCTCCTACTATTTATTCTCTCTGCCTTCCTGCTCCTCCTGACCTTTCTCCTGTCTTGGCATTCGCTTTCCAGCTCTTTATTAGACCAATTAGGTGTTTTAAACAGGCAAAGAGTCACAGCTTCACAGAGTTAAACAAAAGCAACAACAAGAATGCAATCCATCTTCACACCATTAAACAAATATTCCAGAGCATAAACAAATGTAACACATCTACAACTAATCTTCCATAACACTGCTTCAATTCTTGGTTCCGCTATCAGTTTCCTTGAAAACATTTTGCATTTTCAACTCTGTTTTTATTTTCTCATTCCAAGTTGGAATGCCTTCTGCTGATCCCAAGCATACAAGCAAATCCATCATGGTAGTCATTTTCTTTGGAGTCTTTATTACTGCAAAGTACACTGAAACTCATGAAGGGAAAGAAATAACTAATTAAATGAACATTTAAAATTTCCTAGCAAGAAATAAGCAACAGTAGCGACTCTGAGCTAGCCTCTCTGAGTTCAGAGCTGGGTGAATCTACTGGAAGGTTTTCATCCTAGAATGAAGACTCCCTGGATGGGAACTGGAACCCATGGGCTTGGATTAATTGGAGACTCCAGATTGAGGATCAGGAGATGTAACTCATCTGTTCAAGATATCAAGCCATTGCTGGTACTCATTAATGCAGATATGCACAGCTCCAGGGAATATGTAATTCCTGTTGTTGTTAGAGACCATTATTGCTATGTGAAAATACTAGCAAATAGTAGGAGATGCCTCCAAATAATTAGGATTATGGATTAAAAATTTTCTTTTATTACTATTCTAGTTGATAATGGGATTTTATTTTATATTTTCACAGCAGGAAGCAAACTTTACAATATAAGATAAAATTCTTTAGGAAGTTTAACTTAAACTTTCCCCCCTCATCTATGCTTTCTATATTTTACAAAGTAGCTATAGCTTTCTAAGTCTCAAAAAGTAGAGGAAGAATTCATGGCAATTACTAGCTTGTGTTTAATTTTGCATCATGGCAATTCATATTTTTTTGTAGATTATTTATTCTTTTTTTTTTTTTTTTTTTTTTTTTTTTTTTTTTTTTTTTTTTTTTTTGGTTTTTCGAGACAGGGTTTCTCTGTGGTTTTGGAGCCTGTCCTGGAACTAGCTCTTGTAGACCAGGCTGGTCTCGAACTCACAGAGATCCGCCTGCCTCTGCCTCCCAAGTGCTGGGATTAAAGGCGTGCGCCACCACCGCCCGGCCCTAGATTATTTATTCTTAAAATTAAGATATTCCTAATAAAAAAACTCACAAAAAGAACAAAATATGTAATACACTGAAAACAAAGAAAGTAGGAAATAATTTTCTGAAAAATGATTTTAAGTCTGAGAATTTTCTCATAATTCCCTAAAATTCACTGATGTATGAAAAATAAGTTGCTTGAGAATAGAAATGTTATATGAGGTCATGAGTTTAAACTAGTATCTCAAATACAGTCTTGTCCATATTAAATGCAACCAGTGGAATGTTTTGCAATTTCTGTTTCCTCCACCTTCTGCCAAACATTTATGTTTAAGTTTCATAGGAAGAGAGATTCCGTGTCTTCTGAATACTTGTGCATCTTTTTTACCAAAGAGTCGGGTGCTTTGTGGTTATTCTATTTGATCTCCATCCAGACCCATTTTCTTCCCTCCCTACCCCTTCCTGGTCTCTGCACTGTGTCACTTCTCCTTGTTTTCCAGGCTACTTTTCCATAACCACCCTCTTCTTACTCCTGATTCTTCTTTCCTTTCTTTACTCTCTTTTTATTTTCTCATTTTTGTTAGTCCTTTGAGAACTTCCTACTGTGTATTTTGATCATAATATTCCCTTCCCACTCCAAGTCATCCTTTATCTGCCCACTCAAGTTTGTCTTTTTTCTTTGACTCATAGAGTACAATTTGTGCTGACCACGTAATCTTGGATGTATGATTTTTGTGACCTACCAGGGCCATACCAAGGATGAAAATGAACTTTCCCTCTTCCCGCAGCTATCAATCACCAGTAGCGTCTTTGCTGAGGATGGGGCTTTGTTTCCACCTTTCTTCTCTATGTTAGAATTTTGTCTTACTTGAATTTTCACAGACCTTCTGCATATGGTCACAACTGCTGGCATTTACAGATGCCCCTGTCCCACAGTGTTATTGTAGTCATCTCCTACCTCTCTGGATCATATGTTCTTTCTGTCATCTTTTTCATAGTGATCCCAGAGTTCCTTGAGTAGGATATAGGTGTCCCATTTAGGGCTGGGCATTCTATAGTATCTTATTCTTTCTATGTTTACCAGTTGTGGTTCTCTGTGTTAATTGCCATCTATTGAAAAATAAAGTTTGTCTGATGGGGGTTGAGAGATGCACTAATCTATGGATACAGCTGTAAGTTACTATGACCTCTTAGCAGAGTTAAGCGATAATTTCTCCCTTAGAGTCTATGACCTGCTGAGCCACAAGTTTTTAATATTTATGATGGTGCCAGGTATGGGTTTCAAATTGTAGAACAGACCTTAAATCCAATCAGAGAGTTTCCTTTTTCTCACTTCTTCTTGCCCTAGCTCTCATTTTCCCTTTTTCATTTACAGTTAGAATACAAACAGAACAACATAACTGTAAGGAAGCACAATTGGTAATTGTATGGTCTTTTTTTCATTTAAATAAATGGAAAGATTCAGTTACCTCTGGTGAATCATTTCATTCCCATAATAAAGACCAACTCTTCCCCCAATAGGCTCATTGCCATGCTTTATCTTTGATGAGGTCATAAGTTAATTGAATATTATGGGGCAAAGTCAATATATAACTTTAATTGTACTTAATCATATGTTAATGATTAATGAGCTTTTGTGCTATAATATAAATACTTCACAGCTTCCATAGCTTGTAGTACATATAATATAATAAGAAAATAGATGGGTGGTAAGGTTAATTTAGGCTAATTAAAATAGGTCAACTATATTCTGGCTTGCTTTGTTTAATTCAGAAATAATACTAAAACAATTGAATTTATTCTTTGGTATTTGTTTTTCATTTCAAGATTACTTAAATAAATAAAACTAGCAGATGGAGTTAAGCCCTTTCCTTGTCCGCAGAGGGAATGCTTATTTAATGTTGTTATTATTGTTTCCATTTGTGTTCTTTAGTTTGTTAGAGACATACCTTTTCAATGGATAAGAGATGTGGTTATTTTGTATACATTTCAAAAAATGTCATTAACAAAATTTTGTGCCATATGCTTCTATAGCTTTGTAGTTCATGCAAAATGATGAGAGATAGCAGGGAGTGAGGTTACTATAGGCTACAATTTGGACATTTATTACTACACTATATTTTTTATTTTTTTTATTTTTTTATTCTTTTTTAATTAAAATTTCCACCTTCTCCCCGTTTCCCATTTCCCTCCTCTCCTCCCAAATATTGCCCCCTCCCCCCAGTCCCCTCCCCCTATCCCCACTCCTCTTCTCCTCCCCCCACACCATTCCCCCTCCCTCTCGATACTGAAGAGCAGTCCAAATTCTCTGCCCTGCGGGAAGACGAAGGTCTTCTATCTATGTCCAAGAAGGTGAGCGTCTAAACAGGCTAAGCACCCACAAAGCCAGTTCATGTATTAGGATAGAAACCTAGTGCCATTGTCCTTGGCTTCTCATCAGCCTTCATTGTCCGCCATGCTCAGAGAGTCCAGTTTCAACCCATGCTTATTCAGACCCAGACCAGCTGGCCTTGGTGGGCTCACAATAAATCAGTTCCACTGTCATAGTGGGTGGGTGCATCCCTCGTGGTCCTGGTTTCCTTGCTCATGTTCTCCCTCCTTCTGCTCCTCATTTGGACCTTAAGAGCTCAGACCCTTGCTCCAAACTGAGACTCTGTCTCTACCTCGATCCATCGCCAGATGAAGGTTCTAAGGTGATATGCAAGATATTCATCAGTATAGGATAGGGTCATTTCAGGTTCCCTCTCCTTAGTTGCCTAAGGTACCAGCTGGGGACATCTCCCTGGACACCTGCTAACCCCTCTAGAGTCAAGTTTCTTGCCAACCCTAAGATGGCTCTCTTAGTTAGGATATATACTTAGCTGCTCCCGTATCCTCCCTTCCTATATCCCAACCATCCTAATCCCCCGAGCTCCTCCCATCCTCCCCTTCTCATGTTTCTCATCCCATTTCCCCTTTGCCCCTTGCCACCTCACCCGCAAGTTCCCAGTTACTACACTATATTTTTGAGGTAGATCAAGAACTACTGACAGGTAATAATGGCTTGGCTACTAATGTCTGTCTCATACTCATGTTGAACTAGTGGGTAGTGTCTTCAGGAGGAGATTAGATAAGGCTTGAAGGCTCTACTATCATGAGTGAGATTTTCCCTTTATGAAAAGGTCGAAGGGTAAAGGTAGGGATGCAGGTCAGTGGTTCAATGCTTGCCTAATATGCTCAAGAATGATCAAACTCTAGAACTAGAAAAACCATCCTGAGTTAGGTAACCCAGACCCAGAAAATCAAATATGATATGTGCTCACTCCTAAGTGAATTTATACACAAAGCAAAGGATAAACAGGCTACAATTCACAACCACCGAGAAGCTAGGTGACAAGCAGGACCCTAAGAGAGACATACATGGATTCCCTTAGAAGGGGAAATAGGCAAAACCTCCTGAGTAAATTGAGAATGTGGGGAAGGGGAAGAGTAGAAGGAAAGGGGGAAGGGGAAAAGGGTGGGTGAGGGGATCATGAGGGATCAGGATTGTCGAGTTGGGGAGCAGACAGATAGGGAGAGCAAGGAAATAAATACCCTGGTAGAGGGAACCATTGTGGGGTTAGGGAGAAACCTGGAACTAGGGAAATTCCCAGAAATCTACAAGTATGACCCCAGCTAAAACCCTAAGCAATAGTTGAGAGGGTGCATGAACTGGCCTTGCCTTGTAATCAGATTGATGACTACCTTAATTGTCATCATAGAACCTTCATCTGGTAACTGATGGAAGCAGATGCAGAGATCCACAGCTAAGTACTAAGCAGAGCTTTTAGAGTCCAATTGAAGAGAGGGGGGAGTAATAGTATAAACAAAGGGGTCAAGACAATGATGGGGATGCCCACAGGAAACGCTGACCTGAACTAGTGGGAGGGAGCTCACTGACTGGATTGACTTCTAGGGAACTTGCACAGCACTAAACTAAGCCCTTGAATGTGGGTGATATTTGTGTTGCTTGGGTAGTTTGTGGGGCCATTGGCAGTGGGATCAGAATTTATCCTGTGTGCATGAACTGGCTTTTTGGAGCTCTTCCCTATGGAGGGATATCTTGCTCAGGTACAGAAGGAAGGGTCTTGGTCTTGCCTCAATGTGATATGATAGGTTTTATTGACCCCCGATGGGAGGCCTTACCCTCTGTGAGGAGTGGATGGGGAGTGGGGTGTAGACAAGATGTGGGGAACTGGGATTGGCATGTAAAATAGAAAAAAGATTGTTTAAAAAAAGAAAAACAATAAATGTTAGAGAAAAAAAAAAAACCAGGATGATCAAAGTCATTCAAAAGGACCAGAAAGACCCTGCTAGCATCTCATGCTTCCCACTCTTCTAGCCTAGTGCCACATGTGGAAGCCATGAGAAGGTGCCAGTTTGAATCAGGGAGCAACTCTACCAGCAAACTAACTGGATAGATGCTTTAATTGTCGACTTGCTAGTCTATGAACTGTGCACAAGTAAACCCTGTCGTTTCTGAGTCACTTATCTAAGGTATCTGTAGGCACAACCTGAATACGCCGAGTCAGTGGAGAGAGCTCCTTTACGTTAAAATGCCCTGCAGTCCCTAAGCTAATGAATGAGTTCTACGATATATCTTGATTTATTTCCAATTATTCAATTTATCATGTTCTACTTTGTTTTATAGGTTATGCAATCAATTAAGTTTTATTTACCTTTGTGTACCCAAACACTTACAATTTTTTGAAATAACATGTATTATATGCAATGAATCTTTCAAATATCAGTTCTTTAAAGCTTTGTCTGAGATTCTATTTTCTAACAAAGCATGAGTATTTAAGAATTTTCACCTGAGCTTAGCGTGTAAGTTCTTTCAGCTCATCCAAATTCCAGACTGAAACATAACTTAGAGCAAGAACCAGCCAAGTGTATTAGCTCCTTGGAGGAATACTGAGATGCTGATAAAATTCATTAATTTTAAATTATGAGAGTGTTGAAAGGAATGCTTTAAAGTTCCTTTTTCAAGAACTCAGAATGTTGAGAATAAAAATGATTTTCTAAAAGGAGATGTGGCTACAACCAAAGGCCACAAATCCCTAGGGAAGAACCTTAGAACATCACCAAAAGTTCATATTCATCATTTCGTTCATGTCATAAAAATAAATACAGTAGAGGTAACAGGTGAAATTCCCATTACAGTGAACTTTTATGTCCTATACAGATTGATTTTTTTTCTGCCTCAAAACTTGTATATTTCTGGAATTCACTCAAGGCACTAAACGTAAAATTCTGGGTCCAAACTCTCTAAAATGAGTTAGCAAGCATAAATGACTACTTTAAATGTGGGGCAGAAAAACAATGCACACAACAAATTCTCCAAATGTGTGTATCTGTGGAAACTGTGTTGTTTCTTTTGAAAACAATTCAGATATTTTAGAAGGACGGGGAGGGTGAAAATCAAATGTATAACAGTTCGGGCCACAGGAATTCAGTGATGAATAAGAGTTGGTTCCTACCTTTGCTATAGCCAGACTGATGGAAAACAGACACATAACAATTATTTAATAAGAGAATAACCTATCATCAGGGAGATGGCAGACAGTGTGTAGTGAGAGCCTGTTTTTGAAACCTTCTCGTTGTATCTTCCTATAGTAGAAGGTGAAGGCAGTTCTCTGGAATGTTGCTTACGTGATCATTAATTCAGCTCACAAAGGCCGCATCCGTATGAGCTAACTGCTCCCGTAAGTTTCCCTTCCTAATACCAACTCATTGACAATTAGGTGAATTTAAGGGGATACAAACATTAGTTTATCCAGTACTATATGCACAATAAACGTGAGGATTGTCCTTTGTGGTAAAGATGCGGATATTTAGAAAGGACTCTTCATGTAACTATCTTTGGACATGATGGACAAAAGCTGAAGAAGGGCATCAGACAGATATAATAATGCCTCTGTTTGAATTCCCCGCAGAAGGATTCTGCCTGGCTCAGAGTAAAGTGAGATGCTTCTGCCACGCATGCATACTGATTATGAAGCAAACATTCACCAGAATCTTGCCCAGTGCCTTCTTTTAAAAGACATTTATTGTGTTCTTACTGTGTTTTCATGCATTCCACAAGCATACAGCAGCACATATACATGTGAAATACAAGGAAAACACACAGGAGTTATTGTTCTCTTTTTACCATGTGTTTCCTAGAGATTAAACTCAGGTCATCAGGCTTGGTCCCAGGCACCTTCACCCACCGAGTCATCGTGCTGACCTGTTGAAAATATTTATAAATTAAGTTTTTTAAAAATGCTTTTACTTTGTCAGAAAAACGCAAAAGTAGTATAGTTTTCAAACAACTCACATTCTGTTTTCGTTTATTAACACTTTTCTAAGAGTTTGTTGCTTTTGTTGAATTTAATAAGCAAATGTTGATCCATGATTTAAATACAAACGCATTTCACTGAGATTTAATTACTTTTTAAAACCTGATATTATTATGATTATGATTACGATTATTATTATGTCCCAGCATTTATCTCTACATCCATTCTTATGTTTTCTCATGCCCCTTGTAACTGTCTAAGTTTCTTAGCCTTTCCTTGTTTGGATGATCTTGACATTTCTGAGGTTCATGGCCAGACTTTGTGTGTGTGTGTGTTCGATGTCCTGCTACCTATTGGGAATTTCCCAATGTTTTACTTATGACTAACTGGTGTTATACAGTTCTAAAAGAAGGGACAGTGGCCAAGTATTTCACATATACCACACTGACTACGTCTCTTACAGAAACAAACCATGCTAATAGTAAATGTTATGCCTTTTTTTTCTCATTTTGGGGTGATGCTTTGCTATATCTTTATTATATATATTTGTCCATAACTTTACTATATATATACATATATATATGTGTATCTATAGAGGTCTTGCCAGTTTGATGAGTATTCTCTTTGACCATCAAGGAAATAAACAAAAATCAAAGTAATTTGGGATAGTTTGAAAACAATTTTTCAGTACATAACATAAAATTGAAATTGCATCATTTTTTTTAAAGTTGAAAATAGATTCTTCTCTCATACAGTACATCCTGACCACAGTTTCCCCTTTCTCCACTCCTCCCAGGACCCTCCCCCTACATCCCCTCTCTCTAATTTCTCTTCCCCTCCATTAATTACCCTTCAGAAGACAGAAGATGTCCAAGAAAAAGCAAGCAAACATGACTAAACAGGATACAATAAGACAAGACAAAAGCCCTCATATTGGAACAAGGCAACCCATTAGGAGGAAAGACTTTCAAGAGCGGGAAAGAGTCAGAGGCACACCCTTCCCCATTGTTAGTAGTACCACAGATACACCAAGCTAACAGCCATAACCTATGCAGAGGACCTGGTCCAGTCCATGAAAGCCCCATGCTTACTGTTTTAGTCTCTGTGATCCCATATGTGCCCCGCTTAGTTGATAGGTATTTGCATCTTAATTAACATTTAGAAACACATTTGTGTAATTTGTTTCTCTTAGTCTAACACTCAGAAAGCATTGTCTAGTTGATATAGAAATATTAAGAAGTCATTGAAAGTGATGGATTCTTTCTTGACTCTTGGTGTGCTTGCCTTTGCGGGGGCTACAGTTCTAGAAAAGCCAACCGAAACCAAAGCTGGTTTGAACCGCTGCCATGGGATTAGGTATAGGGAAGGGGATGAGCTGGTTAGTCCAGTTGGCCCAACAATAGGTTTCTAATGTCCTCTTTTCAATTTATTCTCAACCCGAAGCACAGCTTTAGACAAAGATGATCTTTTATGAGATAGCAAAGAAACAGGAAGTAAAAGAATTTCCTACTCATGGAAATCTTGGCTCCAATAAGGAAATTCTCCCAATTGCTTCTTTCGGGACATGACCTACCTGACCAGTTGCTGTCTCCTATACTTACCTTAATCAGAGAATTTCCAGTTTAACTGGGTAAATATTTCAGAGATTAGAAATAAATATGTAAACAAGGCTTAAAAATAAGACTTGCATAGGAGTATTATTTCTTTTAACTAAGCAAGGTACAGTACTGGTTCATCATTCTGAGCATAATTGATGCTTTGGATCATACAACTTCATCTTTCAGTACACCTAGGGAAATTATCTTACTGATAAATTCATGGTGTGGTGTGCTTTTGCATAAAAATGGAGATATTTTATGTCTTTTGAAACCTAGCAGGTATTACCTCTGGTCTTCTCCCTTGAATCTTGGTTTTAAAAAGCAGCCTAGAATTAATAATTTAAAACTCAATGGAAATATAGATGATGCTTTAAATCTTCATTGAATCTCATCACTAAGAATGTAATTTCCCCCAAACATATCTACTATACCTTTATTTTTGAATTCTTCTAATTTTATGCTAAATCATTTCAACCGTGAAGTGAAAAGATGCCGAGAACAAGTGTGTGTGTGTGTGTGTGTATATATATATATATATACATATATATATATATATATAAAATCATGACAATCCTCAAATTAATACAAACAGAACTGCTGAATCTCTGGTGGGCTGGTTGATGATTATAGATGAGGTTCTGTTTTATGTATTCATTACCAAGAATTTTGGTTGTTTTACTGCCTTCCTCTTTTAAGAGACTTTCCCACTAATTATCAGTCCCCTACTATCAGCAACTCACATCATTTCCACCTTTATTTGGCCTTTATATCAGCAAATTACTGTAGGGGAAAAGAGCATGTTTGCATTCTCCAGGTCCCTTTCTCCCATGCAGAAAAAGATTCCTTGTAGCTATGGAGTGTGATATCAAAATATAAGGCAGTTGGCAGATGAAGATGTCATGTTTGTAGGTTATATGTGGGATTCAGTAGTATGGAGTCCCAAGCACATCACCTCTAAGCAAGATATGAAAGGTTTCTTAAAGAGTGGAGTCAGATTTGTGAGGTCATTTTGGAGAATCCATTGAGTTTTATGAAGCTCATTTCTTGACTGTTAAGGCTATTAATAAGAAAGTGTAAGCTTTTTGAAACCTCTTAGACAGTACATGGTTTTTCTGAGGATACTTACCATAGTATCAAAAAATCCCTTGCTCTAGAGAGTGTTGCTGTTTAAAAATCCTGTGGCTATAGGATAATGAGTGACTTTTCATGATTGTGTGGGGACTGTGTGGAAGAGCTGATCTTGAGAGACCCTCATCAATGGGACATCACTGGGATGTAGGAGGCATAGCCCTCCAAACTTTCCTGTCTCCTGAGTTTCCTGGCTTGGCAGCATGGGTCAGACTCAGCTGGTTACTGTGTGCATGCAGGTGGCCACCATCTCAGCGGCATTGACCTGCAGCCATTCCTGGGTGCTTGCCCCATGCTCCTTCACTCCTCTGCTCATTCAGCAGTGCCAGTGGCTGCAGCTTCGAGACCATAGCATCTGGAGACTTCTAGGAGCAAAGGCAGGGAGGCACTTTGGCTTCTCCAAGTCCTGGAGCTGAGAATGGCAGAGCTGTGCCTCCAGTGTGGGAGAGGGAGCAGAATATTGACACTATGCACAAACTCTAAAAATCTCTGCATTTGTTTCTGCTCCACTCAGTTCCTCTGTCTATCAAAATATGTTCAAGAAAATGCACAGGCTGTTGTCTACTCTTTTCTTGTCCCATATCTACAATTAATATTTAAAATTTTTTTTACTTCCAATATCTTTTTTACTTACTTTTCACATTACTTATCTATTCAAGCACTCACCTTTTACTTTTACACCTGTAGTGTCTTATTCATCTGTGGTATCCATCATGTGTCCCCTTGTACCACTGGCCACACATCCATGAGTCATCTGTAGTGACCTCATATTGATGGGCATCTGTTGTGGCCCCACATTGAGTGTCATCTGTTGGGGTTCAGCCTTGAGGGGTTTGCATGTCTCAGGGTAGGGGTGTGTGAATTAGAAATATCAGATAGAAGGAACAGAGATATAAAAGAAATATAGAGACCTAGAATAGAACTAGGAGAGCAACCCAGTGAATAATGAATATGCCTGCATTTGTTTTCCATATGCTTGTATATGGCAATACCAAAAAGGAGAAAGAAGGCAAAAGACTTAACATAACATAAAGAATGAGCAGAACAATTAATCCTTCAATACTTGAAACATCAAGCCGGTATATACTGAGGTAAGAATTCTGTTGTTTTAGGCAGGACATGCAGCAGCTATACCTTAGACCAAGTATCGTGCAAGCAGCCATTCCATGGGTCAAATCTCCTATCATATCCTAAAAGGAGGAGGCATAGGCTTGAATTCTCTGGCTTTTGGTCAGGGTGGATTGGATCCGTCTCTATGGGCTGTCTCAATACCCCAAACACCGAGTAAGCACATCCTAGGTCAAGATATCTTATTTGCAGCCACACCTTAAGTCAGACCTGTCAATAACTTTGAATGAGCAAGATAGGCTTAAACTCTATGACTGTCAGTCAAGGCAGAGTGGACCCACTTCCGTGGGCCCCCACAGGCTGTCTCTGCAGTTGAGGCTGTCTTGCCAGACTCTCACTGGGTGGGCTTAGAGACACTCAGGAAACTGTCCATCTCTGAGCTTTAAGGAGTCATTTTTAGCATTCCTGAAGGTACCCACTAGAGGTGTAGCTGAATTTCTCTTCTACCAGGTCTTTGCCAGGTGGTAGGTAGAGCCAGCTGGCAACAGGCCCTCCTGACTACTCTTGTACATAGGTCGTGTGCATAAGGGAGGTAAAACGGTAGCACGGAAAGAAGTATAAATTCTTCTTGCTATGCTTCTTGCCAGAGGAAACAAATTGGCTGTCACTTCCCCACTGTGGCCATGAGAAGATTATAATGCTTTCGCTTCTTCAGAGTGAGCAAAGAGACTTGAGTCTTATTTCCATCCAAGGACACACATTTTGAAGTGTCAGGGGTAGAGAGAAAAAAAGATTACATACTGGCTACATCAGAAGCGCCAATGTTCCATGCCCTGCTTCCTATTCAATGGAGCCAATTAAGGGCAATTCAGTTGACCTCATGATCTGTTTCTTTCTCTCTAAATTAGTGAGAATGGTCTTTGTGTAGAATTGGTGTGATAATGAAGGCAGAGTGTTCCTCTCTTGATAGCAGCCTGATCAAATGATGTCTTCTTTCAGAACTTCATACTTAATTTTAAATCATTTCATAAAGTAATAGCTTTGGTTACATCTTTCATGAAAGAAGAGGAAATTCAGAATAAAAAGTACATGAAAATGTTTCATGTTTCTTCTGATGAAAGGCCATCTCTAATATTCATCCACAGAAGGTTTTCATGTTCATCAGTGGCAGGTAAGTAGAGTGCCACCAAATGTTTTTGGTCTTGGATCAGCAACAGGGGCAGGGGCATCCCACTTGTCCTTTTCAGAGGTGACAGGGTGAGATCAAGTTCACCTTGGTGAGCCCCTGGAGGAGCAGTGTCTGTTTTTAATTTCCTCAGAAGCTGCAGATTTCTCAAAGGGTGGTTAGGAGCATAAGAAAGGAGGGCATTCTGCTCCAATTATGTCTTAGAAATTGTCATCTCCCTCTCCAGTGGCCATGGGGGTGACAGCAAACAAGTAACACACCTTTAGAAAAAGCCATAGGCAGATCCCAAGGCAACTCCCATTCATTCCTCTTCTTTCCCACACTCTAAAGTGGTAATGAGACCTCACAGAGGCCCCAAACAAGTGCAACTCTCTTTGCAATCTAAATTCTTGCAACTTTTGTCTCACCTGATAATGAATGTGTCTTTTTAAAAAATTTCATTTATGTATCTATTCTTTTTTCTGTATGTGTGTGAGTATACACGTGACATGTGTGTGCCACATGTGTGTAGGTTAGAGGACAGCTTGCACGTATTGGTTCTGCCTTCCACCTTGTTCTCAGGTTGTCAGGTTCGGCTGGAAGTACCTTTACCAGCTGAGCCATCTTGTCAGCTCCTTAAGATATTCTTTATGTGAGCAAGAGGTGTGAGGGTCCCTTTTTAGACTGCAGCTAGGTTAAATACAGAGAAGGGAGCAGGATCTACGGGGGAAATCCATGCAACCAGTAAATGAGGACTTTGTTGCCTCCTGAGTGTGTGTGAGTATCAATCCGGCAGAAGATGGTTGCACAGAATTCAACTGATACTCATCCTGATGTCATGCTATGCTGGGCAGAGTCCTATCACCATGGATCAAAATAAAGCCAGCACCCAGTCCCATCTATATCAGAGTCTGGGATGACAAAGATGAGAGCACTTTATAAGATTTGCCTTATTCCTTGGCAGAAATAAATTTCTGTAGAAGCACCAGGAACTTAGGCTGATAAAGCAGGCAATTCTTTGGGTATCTACTGTATTTTGATTTATTTAGCTCAATAATCAAAACTTAATTTCACCAGCAATTTCAAAGAATTTGTTTAAAGGGTACATTTTGGGTTGTGACACGTGAAGAAAATTTATGTTGGCCTTTCTTTTTTTAATTAAAAATGTAGCCGCTGTCATATGGATCATAGGTTAGTATTAGGAGAGATTTTTTAATAGCTGCCTCCATTTTCAACCTTGTTCACTTGTGAGCCTTAAGAGACAACACAGGGGCAATTACTAAAGGTCATTTGGGGAGGAGAAACAGCTCATTGTTGGAAATGGGTGTTCATAGCAGTTCATCGCAGGTGAAAGTCCGAGGTTGCTGGGTGTATTTTTAGGAGATGGGTGTACGCACGGCCCAAGCCAGATGGACCACCAGGCTGCACGGCTGTTCCCGTGCCTCTCTGCCTCACTTCCATAACAAGAGCCCCTCACTAGTGTGTTTTCAGGCACTTTTAGATGTTTACAGAAATATATGCGCTAGTTACTGGTTTCTGAGCTGGAGACTTTCCACCCTCTTCCTTCTCCTCTGTCCTTCTGCACATATTTGTTCTGTCATAAAGTTTTTAAACCATATATTCATTTTATTTGCTTGTTTTATTTTGGTAAGAATAGTTAAGGTGAGATCAATCCTCTAAAGCATTTTTACATGTATGATAACTCACTGATAACTATAGGTAAATTATACAATGGATCTTTAGAGTTCATTTGTCTTTCTTGACTGAAATATCAAGCATATTTGCCAGCAAATGCCTGTTTCCTATCCTCCTATCTCCTGACAGTGGAATGGTATAATATTTCTTTTTTTTCTGAATGACTTGTTTTGATTAGTCTAATTTCTTCAAGATTTTACATATTACAGAACTTCCTTCATGTATAAGGCTAGACATCATTCTCTAGTTGATATGTATCATATGTTGGTATGTGCCACATACCTACTGATGGATGTCTGTGTTGTTTCTACGCAGTGTATACTGTGAAGAGTATTTAAGATAATATCAGAATGTTAATCAATGTAGGCAGAGACTGCTTGTTCATATCCCAGCCACCCAGACCTGAATAACCACACAGAAACTAGATTAACTACAACACTGTTTGGCCAGTAGCTTAGGAGTATATCTAGCTAGCTCTTATATCTTCAATTAGCCCATTTCTATCAAACTATGTAATGCCACAAGGCTATGGCCTACCAGAAAAGCTCTGGGGCATCTGTCTCCTTTGGCAGCTACATAGTGTCTTTTTGACTCTGTTCAGATTTCCCACCTGGCTTGCTCTGCTAAGCCATTGGCCAAAACAGCTTTATTTATTAACCAATGGTAACAAAACATACACACAGCATACAGAGGGGAATCCCACATCAAACCAATACCAGTTGAGATAATAATTTCAGGTGTTAATTAGTGAGTACGTGTGTGTGTGTGTACGTGCATCTGTGTATGTGTGTGTATGTGGCGGGGGCATGCCAGGGTGTGTATGTGAGGGTCAGAAGAGTCGATTTGTGGGAATGAAATTTTTCTGCCACTATGTGGATCCAACTCATGTCATCAGGATTGACTATATTATTGCCCTTTTCCCCTCCCCATGCACTTACTTTTGGATAAGCACCTAGAAGCGGGATTTCCATATCATAGTATTGAGCTGTTTTTACATTTTTAAAGACCCACCATGACTGTTCACAACTTTAACCAAAGCATGGAAAGATTTTAGTTTCTCAACATCTTTGACATTCTTCCTCCCCCCTTGGAAGTTTGAATCTTTTCACTAACATACAAAGGTTGATTTGTATTAGTTTCATTCTTGAGTCAACTAAATAAAATTTAACTCTCCACTGTTTAAGAAACAATAATTTGATATAAAATTCATAATTGCCACACTTTTTAAAAAGTACGTAGTTCTCAGTAACAGCAGATGGCGTGAGAAGTGGTAAGGATCCAACTGCAAGAATGATTTCACTCTCTAAGTCACCCACATCCTAGGAGAAAACAGGCCATGGAAAGGCTTTGCATGGTTGAAGCTCCCTTAGCAGGTGCGCTGGGGTTAAGGTACAGAGTGACTGGTGGGCTTGGAAGACAGACACACAATGGTATTCATAGAATTTGGTGGTTAAAGGCAGGATCCAAGTGAGGTAGGAGGCAAGAAGTGAGACAAAATTTTGGGCATATATGTCTTGGTGGGACTCAGCATCCGGTGGCAGTCAGGACACAGGGGCCTGGGCACTTGAATCAGCATGTGGAAAACTATCCGCACAGCACACACAGAACTGTTATGTGGGCAGGAAGTAAATATCTGAAGTACTAAACCATTGAGAATGAAGCTTTTCTGTGTGAAATTCATATTACTTTCATTAATGTGGTCAGAAATCCATGCATGTTTGCAATGAATGACCGTTTGTAGTGATCCTTGGGGATTAGCAAATGGTCAGGTGTATGCATAGAGAAGCCAAAACTTCTAGGCCATATAATCATTAGTATTCAAATTCAACGTAAGCATCTTCAATGTGATGTAAGCGTTCTGGGCCAAGGTCACTGCACAAATTCTCAAGGGTTTCTCTATTCCTATCGAAACAAACAGTACCATATAGTGGTACTTAGTGAGGAGGGTCACCAAGTTTCTTAATATCCAAAAATGTCCATGCAGTGAAAGGTGCTCTGTGATCAAGATTGGTCAGTGATTTAATCTCTGAATAAATTCTGGTTCTACATGGTAGTGCAGAAGGAATGAAAATTGCACCTCAAAAATAAATATTCTAGGAACTGACTATTTGTCTAGATACCATGCCTCTAATTGCATGCTTATCTTTTCCTGGTATTTTAGAACATTTGAAAGCTCTCTTTAGAGTCCTTTAGAGATTACATTTTATGATATAATCCCTAATTATTATATCTCCATGGAGAGATGCTAAATGAAGTCTCATAATACCAGTGTTAGCATTCTCTAAATATGGATTGGGATCCTAATCATTTGAGATGAGTTAGTTGGCCTGACTTGTTTACAAATATGAAGAGAAGAAGCTTTAACTTCTTGTTTGAGAAAATGCAGCACAGCCTCAGATCCCTGGAACAATCACTCATTTCCGTTCTGCCTTGTGAAACTGAATTAGCAGGGAGAAAGTGGGTCCTGTTTTAAAATCTATTTCAAACTTGCTGCTGTAGGGAACTCATCCCAATGATACACAGAAAGGCAGCAGCGTTAACAACTCCCTGCAAAGACAGAGCAAGTCGAACGTGTCAGGAAAGCAATTAATACGTTCTCAGTTCTCCAGACAGTTGGATCAAGGTCAAGAAGAAAGCGCTTGGTTCTTCTGAAATTCTTGCATCATTTTTTACTTTGGTCTATAGAAACCAAGAGTTCGTTTGCAGAGCTCTTCAAACTGAAAAATAGAAAAACAGTATAATTGGTTGGGAAAGTATTTTAGGGAAATCTAAGAACTAAGAGTTGTTTTTTTCCATTTGTTTGCTAGAGCACTCTAAAAGAAAATCTTCAAGCAAACAAAGCAAATGCGGTACAAAGTATAATGCTTCTTTTAGCTCCCATTAGTAGGATACGCAGTAAGAACTGTGCAGAAACTTCTGGGTATACAATATGGTCTCTGTGTTACATAAAACATGGTATATTGTAGACATTAAATAAAATTATATATTATCATATGTGCTTCATGGAAAATATTACATATAATTTAAAAATAAAGTACATGATATGGGATTCCCCCTCTGTATGCTGTGAATATATTTTATTACCATTGGTTAATAAAGAGGCCCCAAAAAGTTTGGGCCTATGGCAGGGCAGAATAAAGCCAGGTGGGAAATCCAAACAGAGATATATAGAGAAAGTAGGAGGAGTCAAGTAGATGCAATGTAGCTGCTGAGGGAGACAGATGATAGATTAGATCCTTACCGGTAAGCCACAGTGATGTGGTGATACACAGAATAATAGAAACGGGTGAATTTAAGATGTAAGAGATATCTAGAAATATTTCTAAGGTATTTGCCAAACACCAGGAAATGAGCGAGCAGTTTTTGCCTACAAATATATAAATAGAGTCTTTATTCTTAATAAAACTATGCCATATTTTAAGTGTACCTAAATAATACTTTTACTTCATTCAAGGATGAACTGAACAAGTGAAAAACTGGGAAAAATACTATGGTTTGTATTTTTTTAAAAAAAGTATATTGATATTGATAAATATATTAATCTTTTTCAGACTTGAGAAGAAAGTGCCAATTACTATTTTTAATGTATAAAAATATGAACAAATATTGCACAGAAGAAAAGTGGCCATAAAATATAAAAATGTACATTGCTGCAGGTATATAACATCTTAAGTTTCCATTGTGACACCGTTCCTCAGCAGGCTGACCAAGTACTACGAGGTTGACATATCCACTCTTGGGGACTAAGTGAGAAAGAGTGCTGGAGGCATGGTGCCTAGTAAAAAACAAGACAAACAAACAAATGAAATAATAAATAATATGATCTTGAATGGAAACTAATTTGCCTTTGGCTTTATGAACCTGAAAGTGCACAGGCATTTACTCTGTGATCCAGCAGCTTCATATCTAAACATTTTTTTTCTTCAACATCTTGAAAAGCATACTCCCAATCATACAAATGTGTATCTAAGCAAAACAGTAGTACTTACAAGAAAAGTCTTTATCTGCAGGGAAGCTGTGACCCACATTGCAAATGTAAAGAGGAAGGGGGAAGTTTCAGGTATTGGTAGATACTATCTACAGGCTGCATGGTTCATTGGGAATAACATTACATACATCACAAACTTTGTATTTATATTTCCATTCATCTCGGAAAAGTGCATAGGGCACATGGAGACCCAGACACATACAACAGGGGATTGCATACTTAAAGAGGAAAAAAAGTTAGACTTTTTGGAATATCTCCAGTTGTTATTATTTTAGTTTTGTCTTGGAAGGATGAATGTGTTTTATGTAACTATAAATACAAATTAACTAAAACTGTGTAGGTCTGTTCCTGAAATAACAAATAATATGTTTTGGTAATTTTGAAGCAAATAACTATAAAAATGTAACACCAGAGAAACTGCATAATTATGTTAATATTAGCAGCAAGTAGTGGTTTAAGTATAAGAGAAAAGAGGTTATAAGTATAAATTTAAAAAGTTCTATGAATTCATGATTTATTTTTCTCTGTCATTGTGGATATTTCCAGAAAATTGTTGTGTGAGTAACCTCCTAGCAAAAAATACCTCTAGCACCTAGACTGTATTTTATAATACTGTAACTTACAAACATTGGCCAGAACTTCATAAAGTATGATAGTTCATCTTGGTGCTCAACTTGACATACCTTGTAAGAGAGATTTACATTGAAAGAATTTCCTTCAATAGACTGGCCTATGAGTGTGTCTGTGGGGGAATTTTCTTGATTTCATTGCTAAATGATGCAGTTAAGTCCAGCCCAACATGGTCATTGCCATCCCTAGGCAGGTGAGCCTGGACTGTATAAGATATGGAGCTGACCACGAATGTGGGAGGAGCCAGTTAGTAGCATTCCTCCGTGGTGTCTGCTTCAAGCTCCTGCCATTCTGGAATTCCTGTACAGATTTCTCTCAGTGATGGACTGTAACCTATAAGACAAAATAAACCCTTACCTCCCCAAGTTACTTTTCATCCTGATTTTTATCACAGCAAGAGAAAGCAAACTAGAATATATAATTGAAGATTTGAGTTATGAAGCCTACATGGTATGCTTATGTTATCATGTTGCATTCAGAAGCAAGGAGAGTATCAGACTGTTAAGTGTCTTCCCAAATGCTGAAGAAGGGATTTGAAGGAGGGCCTAAGGACCCAGAAATTGAGGAATTTGAACATAAAATGGAATAAAGACTACAATGGGTTAGAATAGGGTTTAATTCAATGAACTGAAATAGGCTTAAAATCCATGGGTTTGTAGTGACAAATCGGTATTAAAATCCACGGCATTGTAGTGATAGCCTGCTTCTCCTCTGAAAACCCCTTATTTGTCCCAGGTAGAGGTTATTAAGGCACCAACTGTGACCCCAACGGTTGGCAAATAAGAGAAGAAAGAAGCATTCGGTAGTTTCCCTAAAATAACGTTAAATGGGACCAACAAGCCGATGAAAGCTAGAGCCTTTGGAGAATGACTTTGGTTGGCTTGTGAAAAGCTAATCATGCCATTCAAATATCATTGTTTGGGATGATGAAAAGTACAAAAGCAATGACTCTTCTGTTTCTATATTGTGAAATACATTAAGGAGTATAGGTATTAGCTCTTCTTGGAAGTTCTGGTAGAATTCTGCATTGAAACCATCTGTTCCTGGGCTTTTTTTGGAAGGGAGATTTTTGATAACAGTTTCTAATTCTTCGCTACTAACTATTTAGATCGTTCACCTGGTCTTGGTTTAACTTTGGTATATGGTACTTATCTAAAAACATGTCCATTTCTTTTGCATTTTCCAGTTTTGTGGCATACAGGCTTTTGTAGTAAGATCTAATGATTCTCTGAATTTCATGCCCTTCAATGGAAGAATGGATGAAGAAAGTATGGAATATATACATATTAGAGTACTACTCAGCAGTAAAAAACAATGACTTCTTGAATTTTGCATGCAAATGGACAGAAATAGAAAACACTATCCTGAGTGAGGTAAGCCAGACCCAAAAAGAGGAACATGGGATGTACTCACTCATATTTGGTTTTTAGCCATAAATAAAGGATATTGAGCCTATAATTCGTGATCCTAGAGAAGCTAAATAAGAAGGTTAACCCAAAGAAAAACATATAGGCATCCTTCTGAATATTAAACTTCATCAGGCGATGAAAGGAGACAGAGACAGAGACCCACATTGGAGCACCGGACTGAAATCTCAAGGTCTAAATCAGGAGCAGAAGGAGAGAGAGCACGGACAAGGAACTCAGGACCGTGAGGGGTGCACCCACACACTGAGACAATGGGGATGTTCTATCGGGAACTCACCAAGGCCAGCTGGCCTGGGTCTGAAAAAGCATGGGATAAAACCAGACTCGCTGAACATAGTGAACAATGAGGACTACTGAGAACTCAAGAACAATGGCAATGGGTTTTTGATCCTACTGCACATACTGGCTTTGTGGGAGCCTAGGCAGTTTGAATGCTCACCTTACTAGATCGGGATGGAGATGGGTGGTCCTTGGACTTCCCACAGGGCAGGGAACCCTGATTGCTCTTCAGGCTGACGAGGTAGGGGGACTTGATTGGAGGAGGGGGAGGGAGATGGGAGGTGGTGGTGGGGAGGAGGCAGAAATCTTTAATAAATAAATTAATTAATTAATGAAAAAAAAAAGAAAAATACAAAAGCAGAAGGTAATTCAGAAGAGAGAAAACAGCCAGAAAGGAGCCAACTAAGAGCCCAATCCTGATGTTTGGTAGGAACGAAATTATCCCAGAGGTTTTAGACATCCATTTTCAGTTCATACAAGATGATCACATGCTGTCCCATCTCCCTCTGTAATGGTGACTTAGCCTGGATTAAAATATATAAATCAATTGTCAGAAAAGGTAGAGAGCTAGATAGCTAACAGCCTTACTATTTGAGGCACTAGACTCAAGGATCTGGACAGTTTTCATTTCCCTGCCATGTTCAAACCCGAACATGTCAAGGAAGATGACTTGGAAATCTGAGGCAAAGGCCACACCTTCCATCCAATAGACAAGAAAAGATATTTCTCTGGTGTAGAGCACCTCAGTGTTTGTCTGCTCTACATTAGGGAAAGATCTCCCCAGGTCCACCCACTGACCCTGTTCCAACTTACAACCTAATGGGAAGGGCCTTATGGGTCTCTGCAATCTATAGGAAACAGCTGCTGCAATAAGATGCTTCCCTATTCCCATTGGCTCTGTGGATCCTGCAAGATAGAGCCTTATAGAGTCGATCCTAAACACATTCTGCCAGATTTTATTGCTTATATACTTTACAAAACATCAAACCTAAATGTGCATTTAAAGTCTGGGTAACAAAATCAGGGTGTTTAGAAACTGTTATTTCTTTTTAACACCTATGATCAATTTTCTTATCCTATAGGAAAGTTTTTATCTGCCCAGGTAAAAATTTATCTACAAATCAGATCCAATTCTACTTTATTGCCTTCAATAATGGGTTGTTGTACTCATACTTTGCTATTTTCTTTTGCTACCATATTGATTTTGATGTCTTTTTTGAGTAAAACTGAAGTACACTAATGCCATGAGATTGATAAATCATAATTGATCAGCTTAATAGAAAAATCAGTTACATAGAGCAGCAAAAATGATAACTGATAGACAAAGTTTATTTTTGCAATATGTGCATCTGCATGTTTTTAAAATTACCTGGTGTGGGGGCTGGAGAGATGGCTCAGCAGTTAAGAACATTGACTGTTCTTCCGGAGGTCCTGTGTTCAATCCCAGCAACCACATGGTGGCTCACAACCATCTGTAATGAGACCTGGTGCCCTCTTCTGGGGTGCAGGTATGCACACAGGCAGAACACTGTATACATAATAAATAAATAAATCTTTAAAAAAATTACCTGTTGTGTTAGCAAGGACTTCCTTGAGCTCTCAATTATCTGGAGTTCCAACTTCATTTATGTTTTCAATAACGCACCATGATTTTATAAATGGATGGAGCTGTGATTAATCCCTCGGGTTAGATAATTGGGCTTCAGTTAAGAGGTCTGTGTGTTTCAGCATCTAAGTTCTTGGTTCAATTAATCAAACGCAATGTCTTCCTTTTGCTAATTAACTCTTGGCTGCTGCTTTCAGCATATTTTCTTCTTCCCACTTAGCTGAAGGCTTGTGTGTTAGGATAAGTTCTTCAGAAGCCAAGCGTGAGATGGAAACTCTTGAGCAATGGAGTATTCAGAGGAACTTATCCTATTCGGCAATGGAATGAGAAAGAGACGAGGTGTAATCCCTAAGCAGACGCTCAGTAGTATAATGTAGACATAAACTGCATAGTGTGTCCTCCTCGCTTGAGTGAAGGAGGCAAGATAATGGGCTATAGCATTAGTCACTCATTGGCTTCTGCTTGGGGCATAAATCCCAAGTACCTCTGGGTGAGTTCCTCCTTCACCAAGTCACTGCAGGTGTGGACAGTTGTCAGCTAGAGCACAGGCTATAGATGATAAAGAATCCCTGGGCATCTGGGCAGGGACTCTAAAGAATCAGCTATAAATTATGCATTTTTGTTTTGATGGCTGATCTTCCTTGTCAACTTGCCACACTGGGAGAGAGGGAACCTCAGTCAAAGAATTGCCTCCATCAGATTGGCCTGAGGGCAAGTCTGTGGAAGCATTTTATCGATTGCCAATTTTCTACTCTCTCTACAGCCATACTTTCTGACTTTAGCTGTGCACTTGAGTTCTAGCCAGGAACTGTTCCTTTCCTACCTCAAATGTTGTTAGGTATTCTTAGCCACAGGCTTGCCTTTTCTTTCCCTCAGTCTACGTGTGTGTGTGTGTGTGTGTGAGTGTGCATGCATGCGTGCATGCACGCATTGGGAATATTTGATTTGTGGGATGCTCTATTTGCTCAAAAATTTTGCTAAAATATTTTGGTAAGCACAGAGAATCCATCAAACTTATGCCTTAAATGATTCAGACATTCTTTTGCTTCTCTTTAAAACAAAAACTAACAAATACATGTTCTCTTGTTGTAAAAAGCTTTGTGCACATAACTTAAACATAGATTCCCATTTCCCCAGCCATTAACAAAGAAGGGGACCATCACTCTTGATAAAGAATTCATAACTTCTGCCAAGATGGTTCAGTGAGTTACAGTGCTTGTCATGCATGCCTGATGACTGAAGTTCCATCACCTCATGATCTCACTCTGTCCCTGAAGTCACTGGTGAGAGAGGAGAGTCGTATTCTAATCCCTACAGATGTGTGCTGGCACCGGTGTGTGTGTGCACTCAGACACAGACACAGCACACATACAAACACACACACACAGAGAGAGAGAGAGAGAGAGAGAGAGAGAGAGAGAGAGAGAGAGAGAAAGAGAGAGAGAGAGAAAAGTTAAAATTTAAAAATAAAAGTAGTTCTTAAACTTTTCCTGTTCTGACTGTAGTATGACTGACTCTGTAGTTTTCTTCCACTGCAGGCTTTCCTCTGCAATATTAATATCTAAGACAGATTGCTGTCTTCCCACAGCGGGGACTTTGGCATCAAAAAGAGCTATGATGGCAGATGTACTCTCACCTCTCCTACAAGTAGAGCCTTGCTGTCTGTTTCACGGGAAAAGTTCTGGGATGCAAAATTAAAGAAGCAATGTGCTTCTGAGAAGAAGCCTTGAAGCAATTGCCTAACAACATCCACCATTCTTCAAAACATTAATTAGAAAATGCTATTAGTCAACCTAATACCACTATCAGCAAATGGCAGTTTTGTTGTATGTTGCATGTTACGTATTACAGTACTAGCATGGGAAGAATGACAACCTTAGGTCATTTTTTGGTGCTTGAATCTCCTCTATAACGGTATTCATCGGTCCTTTATAAGCTGAGAACATCAGATGGAATTCTGTCAGGAATCAGAACTCAAGTAGGTCAGCAAGAGAGACAGTAACTAGGAAATGTAGAGGGGTAACAAATTTAATGGACCTAGAGAACATGCTGAGGACCCTGTGGGCCAGCAGGGTGGAAACCCAGGAGGTTAAAGGGAAGGGTGTAGGTGGAGTTGTGATAAGCATTGCCCAAGGATGACGTCTAACTAGAACTGCAGCATAGAAACAGGGACAGAGAGTAGGGAAGACATTCCCCACTACTGTCCTTTCATGACATCTATTTCTTTTCCCTTTCTTTCTTTCCTCCCTTTTCAGTCCACTCTCCCTTCTCTTCCCTCTGATTGGAGGATTCCATTTAAATGAGAGGGGCCCGAAGCCAGGAATGGAGCCACGAAGTAAGACAGTGAGTTAGGGAAAGATGCTTCCCAGTTCTGGGTCTGGCTGGGTCAGGAATCCTTCATGGGTTTTGTTGAACCTTAAGGGTTACCTGGGTTGGAGTACTGTAAAGATGGGGTCAGCAGACATAGTGGCTCAGGGTGAACATCAAAGTGTCTCTGGAATTAAAGGTGAATGAATGCTGTACCGAGACTCAATAACATCTCAGTTTGGACGACTGCACAAAGGGTTAATGGGTGTCATGAAACTTTGCTACTGAAATAGGTTTGGGGTTTCATGGTTTGTTGCTGTTGTTGGAAAAATTAAAATTTAATCTTGTGAGTTTCAGGTTAGAAAGGAATTCAATAAAAATCGGGAACTGCTTCAGTGCAGTGTTGGGCATATTACTCTGCAGAATTAGTGAAAAGCTCTACTAGACTAAAAACGTGGAGGCAATGGCAGTCTATCTGGCATATGTGGGTGTAACAACACTGTTCATAGGTAACAGGAGCCACAGGGGATATCAGAGTATGAGTAGAAGAAATGGATTTTTAAAAATTGTTTCAGAATTTGAGGGATTTAAGGATTTCATTTAAACAGGTAAATAGTGCCATTTTCTCCCCCTAGTTACAATATAAGGAGATTTTAAATAATTATAGTCTGATACTGTTGAAGGAGAAAAAAGAGAAAAAGTCTACCCTTTTTTTCTGTGATAGGAAGGAAACATCTAGAAAGCTTTGGAGCTACATTTTGTGTTGGACACTAATAAAATAGGTAAGTTTAAATGAAGAACTGAAAGCTACTTTGCCCTCTGGTAATTAATAATTTTGCTATGCATTTCATTACGTTCTTTAATTTTTAATTTGGCAGTGCCAAATTAAATTGGGTAGGAAGCCTCTTCTTTCTAGTTATAGTATGCTTTCACCACTGTTCTTTGGGGCCTGTGTTATAGACTAAGAATGGGGGTGTAGTGAATCTGGAACAAGCCATATGCTAAGAACTAAGTTCCCAAAGGGAGGAGTTTTGAAGATGGTAACTGGATTTGGAGCCTGCTCTCAAATGTGCTTTGAAAGTGATTAAAACCGCTCCCACCAGTTTCTTCTGTTCCTCATTGCAGAAAAGGAGTGCTGTTACTGTTAGTCTTTGCTTCCCCTCGTATTCCCTTAACAAGAGCGTGAAAACATGAAGACTTACAGGAGACTGTAAAGGCAAGACAGTACAAAAACTCCATGCTTATTTGTGAGCTGTTTTTACTGTTTTTCTACTGTGCTGGCTAATTTTCAGCGTCAAATCGAGCGGCCTGAGGAACAGGGAGAAACCTGGTGTGGGCTGACTTGGGTATTTCTAAGGATCTTTTCTCAGGACTTTGGTATGCTTTGGTCCAGGTGGACTAACTCCAGAGTGCTGCCCATTCCAGAGAAGACAAACAAAAGTCGTGGATTGCTCTCTCTCCATTCTGGAGCTGGGTTATATACAACTTTTCCTTGGATGTCAGTCCAGACTCTGTCTGTTCTTTGGTTGGGATGGGTTTCATTTTCACCAGGACTTGATTCAGTGGCCAATGGTACTCAAACTCTTTCATTTAGACAGAGACAAGCTACAGGTGTAGGAGTCTCCATCTATAGTGGAATAGTCCAGTCTGTTATCAGATTCAATTACTCCAATATGTCCCCTCTATCTATCTATCATCTATCTATCTATCTATCTATCTATCTATCTATCTATCTATCTATCTATCTATCTATCTATCTATCTGTATTTATCTAGCCTATTTACCAGAATGTGCTGGGCTCTTCCTCAACAATCACTAATTAGGGAAATGCCTTACAGCTGGATTGAGGGACCCTCCTTTCAGATAACTCTAGCTTATGCCAATTTGATCAATTTGATATACGACTACCCAGCACAGTACTGTAGTTATCACAATCTCTTAAGTAACTGGAGATTTCCTACAAACGGAGTGTATAGATAAAAATATGATTATGCTTGAAACAATATAATTTATTGATAATTCACTCCTAAAACTTAGGCCTATTATTATTTGCATATTGCATTCGAAGAATAATTTCTACCACATGCTTATATTTAAGATTATTCTTAGATGAAACACACCTTGGTTCTATAGATTTGGAATTTTGAATCAAATGTTTAACAATATTTTGTTGTTTACAACTAAGATCGCAGCCTCAATAAAATGTAATCTCCTATCTAATTCACACACTCTAAGAAAGCAACTTAGGGTTTAGGTAGGTGAGGTTGCTTTCCAGGGACTCAAGTCGACATAAAGAAGATCAGGAGAAGGCTATGCATAGTGTTCCACATAGGCAGGTGCAGAAACACCGCGGATCACATACCACTCAGGGAATTTACTCCTGTGCTAGTCTGTGAGACTTGACACAACCTAAATCCTTTGATTGCATCAGTTACTCCTTTTTTACTATAACTTGTGCCTGGGAGAATCAGCTTCTGAGACACAGAAGGCTAGGCTTATTCGAGTTCGCAGTGTTGGAGGTTTCAGTCACGGGCATATAACTCTTTGCTTTTAAACTCTGCATGGGGATGGTGGCAACTCAGCATGGCAGAAACACAGGGTTGCAAAACTATTCATCTTGGAAGCAGCCTCTCAACAACCGAAACTCCTTTCCATTGGTCTACTTAAGGCTTCTTCCTTACTTCAAGCTGCACCAAGCTGGATACCAGGTCTTCAACACCTGCTTTGGGGGAGATGTTCAACATCTGTGTAGCAGATGTGGAGGTTTTTTTTTTTTTTTTTTTTTTTTTAACATGATTGATGTGTTATGGGAGACAGATACCTAAGTTGCTTGATAGTGGCTTCTAATTCTAACAAGGCTTTTTTTTTTTTTTTTTCTTTTTAGGCTTTGAAGTCTTGGGAAACTTCTGATTCTTCCTAGTGGATTTATCCCCCCGTGGACCTTGTAGATACTAAACCTCCCCAGTAGCACTGGCTGTGAGGGAATATCAGAGGGCAAAGCCAGCTTCCTTTTAAATCGTAGGTTAAGCCTGGTTCATGAAGGGATTAGCATTGTTATTACATATTGATGTTAACTGTGTTATTTGCTACTAATTATAGAATCTTGGCTTCTGATTTTATTGGCCTCCTTGACCCAGGACAAGCTGCTTTGCTAATTAGGAAGGATTCTTATTATTAAATCTCCGATATCCTTTCTTAGTATCTGTTTCTTTAAACGGTTGTTTTTCTTTTTTTCTAAGACTCCAGTACAGCTAATTGTAATATCAGGGTTAATCACATTCGAATGAGTCAATTGACTCACACAATTGACTTGTGAGCAAACTATTGATACAAAACATTAGAAATAGGAAACAAATGTTTCATTAAAAACAGATGATTCCAGCACATGATACTTATAGAACAAATGCTCATAAAATTATTTCATTGTAAATAAATCCTATGATTTTTAATATTAGCTATAAGATATATTAAAAATACAAAGAAGGATCTAGAGAGATGGCTTAGCAATTAGAAATACTTGCTTGAGTGGGATTTCCCTCTCTATGCTGTGATTACCCTTAATTAACAATGAAACTGCTTTGGACCTATAGCAGGGCATAACTTAGGTAGGTGGGGGAGACAGAACTGAATGCTGGGAGAAAAAAGGGCAGAGTCAGGGAGACACCATGGAGCCGCTGCCAGAGATATACGTCCTGAAACTTTGCTGGTAGGCCACATCTTGTGATATACAGATTAACAGAAATGAGTTAAATTAATATATAAGAGTTAGCCAATAAGAAGCTAGCGCTAATGGGCCACGCAGTGATTTAATTAATACAGTTTCTGTATGATTGTTTCAGGGCTGAGCAGCCAGGAACCAACAAGCTGCTCACTCCCTCCAACACTTGCTGATCTTACAGAGGGCCTGGATTTGGTTTCTAGTACCCACTTGGTGGCTCACAATTGTCTGCAACTCCACCTCTGGGAGTTCTTATTTCACTTTCTGAGCAATGCAGGCATTGCAGGCTTATGTTGCTAAAGCGTTTGTGCAGTCAAGACATTCATACACAGAAGATTAAAAAGAATATAGCAAAAATTCCCCTTTTATAGAATTTTTTACAATAAAATGACCTTTTGTGATGATGTCAAAGATAGCACAAAAATATTCACAGTCATAAAATATCCAGCTATACTAGTTAATAATATACTAAGAAATGTGATTTTTTCTCCTAAATTCTCTTTTCATGACACACTGTTAAATTTATTAAGACAGTTTGAACAAAAGAAGCATATTACTGTAAGTGTACCTATTGCTGTACACATTTTTATTCAGAAACAGGAAATGTATGTTATTTGTTTAATAAAATACAAATACTGCACATTTATTGTAAAAATTACTAAAATATTAAATGGAAAAATATACAATCACCATTGGAAGTCTTTAAGATAATGATATGATGTTTAAAAAATTAACCTAAGAACTACCAATGCTTAAACAAGGACTAAAGAAATTTAAAAAAAAGGTTGTAAAAATCAATGCTGCAACTAACTGGAAAAAATAGGGAAGAATATTTAAAATTTGGAAAATATATTCATAAATATAGGAATAATTTAACATGTTAATAATATTGTCAAAGTAGATTTGTTTTGTTTAATAAAGGAATGTATAGCCACATAGAAACAAAGTCAACATACTCAACAATGAAACAAAGTATGTATCTATATATAAAACTGGCTATAAGAGATGCAACTGCACATTTTATATGCATATATATATACATATATATATATATGTGAACTCTCACATGGGATGAGAAACTTTGTACAGGATCAAATTTGTACCTTAAGTCGATGTAGGTAATTCAATTTATTAAATAAGACATGCAGATTTTTAATTAAAATTGAATTATTAAATCAAAGCATGTTTTGTTATTGATTTCATTTAGTGATATTAATGAAATATGAAATTTAATGTAAAAACTTAAAACTTGGCTTTAAAAAGTTAAAAGTATAAAATTACAAACAATAAGAAATGCATATGGCAGATAAACACTAGTATTATTTATAATAATATTTGAACATGTGTAAAATAAGAGTAGAATACAAACAACAAATTAAATAGAATTACAGATGGTTATAGATACATGGACAATTTATCAGACTCATTGTTATTCAGAGAAATATACTTTATGGCAATTGAATTTGGCCTTTGTTCTTTTAATCTATTAGAACACAAGCAATTAAAAACAACTAATCTATTATACCTAATTCGTAACTTTGTAGAAAATAAGCTATAAACTCAGAGACACATTGGCTGGATCTCTATAATAATGTTTGTAATAAATAGAACAAAATCTAAATAAATGCAGATCCTTTCAGATTATGGGATATTATGTAGACAAAAAGAATATAGAGAGATAAGTTTGTCCTGTCTGTGTGGTTGTTTGAATAATAGCTGTCCACCTCTCCTCCGGTCTCAGGTATTTGAATGCCTGGTCCCCAGTTAATAGTATTGTTTAGGGCAGCTCAGGAGGCTTGGCATTACCAGAGGAAATATGACACTTTGGATATGTTTGAGAGCCTAAGCCATGTGACATTCTTAGTTCACTCTTTCTGCTTCCTGCTTGTGGTTTAAGATGCAAGCTCTCAACTTCCTGCTACAGCCACCATGCCTGCCTACTGTCACGATTCCCTGATATGATAGTGTTGGCCCCTCATCCTGCTGGAACATAAACCTAAATAAACTTTTTCTGCTGTAAGTGCCCTTGAACCCTGTGTATTATCACAGCAATAGAAAAGGAACTAATAGAGTCTGGGATGAGATTTTCATGATCTCAGGTTAAATAACACACATACATAAACAACACACACATGTTCACATAGAAAGCCATTTATATCTTTTGTTTCAACGAACTTCAGACAAAAAGTATCCTAAAAATATATTTATGGGAAAATTCAGCCAGCCATTCACTATTACATCTCTGGAATTGCATTTATGTTTACTTTGTTTCCATGCCTAGACTTCCCTTTCTTCTCTGGATGGAAGTCTACTGCTTCTATTACCCTGTCCTCCTCACAGAGAGTTTCCATAGCTGGGTGTTTTTAATATATAATTTTAAGAATCTCATAGATTAATAGAGTATACAGGTGTTTTTAAGTTTGGGATCAATCTCCCAAGACTTTTTCAGTGGATAATATGATGGCCTTTTCTCTGTTATTAGTCCATCACTCAGGAAAGCATGGGACATTGAACTGTCATAACCACATCACATGCATAATAAGATGACATGATTTAGTGAAGCAGATTTTAAGTGGCTGATTCAAAGTCAGGAACTTATTAAATGCTGGAACCTGACTTACTCCAAATGATACGTCTCCAGAGCAAGGTCCGAATCCTGTGATTTGTCTCAGCTTGAAGAAATCCCATTCCGTCTGTGTTTTAGCGTTATGTTATGGGTCTATAAGAAGGCTTTGAGATGATTCTTCTATATGAGCTTCCGTATGACTGCATCCTGTTTGTTGATTTCCTTTAGCAGTGACATTTGGTTGTTACAGTTTGCCCACAGGGTGTCAAGCTCTGGTCTACTGTGTATGTGGACAGTTGGTATGGAATGTTGTCTTGGTCTATAAACTTAAATTCAGGCTTTCTGATAGAAGTGCACATAGTACAGGTTGATGTTATTATTTTAGTTTTTATCTATAGCAAATGGTCTTGGTTTGTTTTAGTACCCAGCTCAGCAAGAACGAGTATTTATTTAGAAATTATGAAATACCACAAAAAGTTTTTAACCCAGTTCTCTTTTCCCTGTGGTACATATTTGAATTTATAACCTTATAGAATCATTGTATTTAGATGTATGAGAGAAATAAAGATGATCTTTTTGAAAAAGACATAATTTGAATACATATATGTTTATCTGTCCTTGGTTTCTGAATTAACTGAAAACATGTATACACTTTTGTTCCTTTCATGTTCTCACAGTTGGTATGTGCAGTACAGCGGTAGCTAATATGTTAACACACTCTCCACTATAACATAGCTTTTTCCTTCCAATACTAAAATGTAACTTACTATACAAGTTATGAAGCTTATGAACAACTTTCGGGTGGGGAGAGAAATATTAGTTTGACCGTATTTTTGAGATCAAGAGGGCAAAGTAAATGTGGAGTAGGGTTTTCTTGCTGTACTTTGGCAGTCGTAAATATGTGTCTTGTTTCATTACGTGGTTTGTAGATCCACAGAGAAAGCAAAATGAAGGAGTTATCTTTGATAGCTAACATCTACCATTTGAATGCAGGTGGAATGTGTTGATTTTATCGTAAGATTAAAGAATTTGATCTATGCTGTTAGAGTTCAGGGGGCGACTAATAAGTATTTACAACAACCTGCTGCAAATTGCTACGCTCGACATCAGCAGGTGGCCTTTTGAATCAAGGACTGAATGTAGGTAAGAAGACGGTGGCAGCCCAGTTCAGTTTTGTGCATATGCTTGACAACCTATTTTTATGCTTGTCAATCTTCTAGCAGAAATTGTACAGAGGAAATGGACTAATGGCGATGTCCTGTTATTTCCTCAGGTTCAACATAAAGACCATTTAGGGAGTATTTAATACCTTGTGGGTTTCACTTAATTATTTCTATTAACTATAACCCTTAAGCAGAATTAATAAAATATTCTTTAAAGGATAGAGCTTATAAGCATAAAAATCAATGGTATAACTGTGTTCCCAGCTCAATCAGCCCCTGAAGAGGGACCGTCTCAAATCAGAGTTTGTATTCTGATTTGGGGCATTTCCTTTTTCTTTTGTCAGTTTTATTGATTTTTTTTTTTTTTTTTTTTTTTTTTTTTTTTTTTTTTTTTTTTTTTTTTTGGTTTTTCGAGACAGGGTTTCTCTGTGGTTTTGGAGCCTGTCCTGGAACTAGCTCTTGTAGACCAGGCTGGTCTCAAACTCACAGAGATCCGCCTGCCTCTGCCTCCCAAGTGCTGGGATTAAAGGCGTGTGCCATTAAGCAAAAAAGATATAATTTAAGAAAGGAGACAATGGAGAAAGACCAGTGCCTTTTCCAATCAAAATAGCTTAAATTCAAGGTTTAGAATTAATTACTCAGTTATGACAGAGCACAATTATGAGTTACATTGCCAGGTGAGTGGGGAAGCAGAGTGAGGTATTGTGAAAGGTGTCTGGTTCTGGGTTTCTGGGTCATGTTTTGGCTTCTGGGGCAAGTGCGCCTTAGAAGATCATTAGGCATTATTCGCTCTATATCTCAGACGGGAGAGATGGCAGTGAACAGACTGGTGGAGAAGTTGGCTGAGGTAGACACAGGCTCTGTAGGTAGAGGGGCTCAGGATGCCCTGCTGTCCTCCTTTTCTCCCATCTCTGATTTCCTCCCTCCTTGCCTTTTGTTGACTTCCCATAATCAGTCAGCCTTCGGCTGCTGGAGAAATCAGGTGGCCCATTGTGAACATTTGCCAACTGGAATGGGGCAATAGAGGCTGTTCCAAGGCTTGTTTTATATTTCTATCTATGTTTACCTAAACACATTAAGTTGAATTTTTACATTAAAAATTGCGACACAAAAATCATACATGTTAAAAACAACACTGTTAGAGACACTGGTTTGAAGAGAAGGAGACGAGTTTTCAACCAATTAGTTGATTCTCCTCACTTCTTAATCCAGTTATTAATTGACTTATTAATTAGCTGAATATAGAATGCTAGCTGTGGACCAGACCATGATTTAGGTTCTGATGGTACAGCCGTGTGGCTATGTATGGAATATTTCCATTGTCGCATTGAGTCTTACATTTCACTTAATGAAATGTAGCATAATTCACTAAGGCATTCTTTTTACCAAAGAGTATTGTTATTCACTCTGATCAAGTGACTGTGAAGAACTGAGCTAAGTGCGGATATCTATGGTGATAATGAAAGCTGGGATTATTTCGAAACTTATTTATGGGATGTATATATCTCATTCAAATAGAAGCTGGAACAAATGCAAAACAGAACAATGCAAAATAATGTCTGTGTAACTAGCTTTTACTAATATGCAAATCTCTCTTCTCATTTCAATGTTATTGAGGTGACAATTGATGTTGATATTATTATACACAGGTTCATAATATCATTCTGTTGATATTATTGACTATCATCCTATCCTCTAATCCCTCCCAATATTTTCGGAATGCAGAGTTCATTTATTATTTTATTATTGAGTAAATAAAGTAGTGAGTGTTAGACAAAAAGCCACACATACAATGAGCCTGAGGAACTTTCCAGAAGGGTTATGTTACTCCCATAATTGGCATTTAACGTTTCTCATCTATTTGTGTAAGACGGGAAACCAGGGATATTTCCCCATACTGTCTCTAATGATTGCATTTCAAAGACTTGAGTTAGTCTCTGGAGGTATTCAACACCTTCCCAGACTCACTCAAATAATATCAAACACAGTTTTGCAAAATGTGTTAGACTTAAGCATATGAATCTATATAGAAAATAGGTGCCTCTTTAGGAATTATCATTTTGGTTGATCTGGATGCTTTTAATTATAATTCTGGCTTCTATTTTTCTATTTGTCAGTTAAATTTTAGAAGAAACAATACAGTTGGCTCAAGTTATTACATTATTCTGTATCCGAATGTCTGCATGGTGTAGAAATTGTTTCAAGTTCATTGAGCAACCCATGGCCTTTTTTGCCTTTCTGCTTGTGGTTCCATTATGTTCTACTTGTGGGTCATGGAGGTTGGCTATCCTTGAATATGGGCATGTGTGTATAAGATCAATTTTTAGCAGGACAAATGTGGCAAGGGCCTGGAACATGATAGTCATAATAATTTTTTATATAAGATTTTGTATGTATGTAAGATTTAAATGGATAGGAAAGATTTCACACTTTAGAGAGAAAGATGGGTCAGTAAAATATCATCACATTATTTTGCATTGTAAATGAAGACAAAATTGAGATTTGCAGTTTTTGTTTCTAAAGAAGAGTTGCTGAGTAAGATATTTTATAATGTGTATGCTTTCATTTCAGACGGGCGGCACTAAGACCCAGAATTGTATCACAGAGAAGTTGAAAACCATACCATCTACCTGACTCTCTACAGCCTTGGATTTTGAGGCCAGATGCATGGTGGGAAATCTAGGATTGATTTACTTAAAGTGTAAACTTAGCGATGGATTTTCAGAAATAATCATTAAGCTGTAAATTTCCTGGGAGGGGAATGTAATTTTTGTGGGAATGTTGTATTTATCAAGTAATTTCTTGGGAGTAAACTGTAGTTTTATACAGTATTTGCTATATTATCTTCATTTGGTGATTGAATAGAATACATTTGCTAGCTTGATTATTCCACTTTGTTTAAAATGTTTGCAGCTGTAGACATGTGGGACAATTTGTGTATAAGAGTGTGTGTGTCAATGAGCTCAACATTCATATGCATAAACTTCCACCCATAAAAGTATCCAGAAACCACGAGAACAAGAAAAAAAAAAAAAGCAATGAAATATCCTCTGTGGTTTGAAAAGAGGTTAATGTTCTTATTGTCTGTGAACTTGGACATATCCCCTGGTGTTTTGATGCATTTACCCTGGGACAATAGTTTGGCACCCTTCACATGTCCTTGAGATTTTTATCATATCAATGTCACACAATGTGGACGAATATAGTTCACCAAGGAGTTTGAAACTGTAAAAACCAAGAGCAGTTGTAAGAAAGAGTTGCTGCCTGTTTTTCCTTCTACTCAAAATGGAATTAAGTCAGTAAATTCTAGCTACTGATGTGAGTGGGGTGACATTTGAAAACTGCACGTGTATATAATGTGTATGACCATGTACCTGTATCTACCATAGGATATTGAGCAACCAAAGTGACAGTTTAATGTTACTGCTTGTGAGACAGAAATGTAAAATATTGCACTAACTCACAGAGAGCAAAAAAATTTTAACTAATTTTTATGATGTCAGTAAGAGCATAAAAAACAAGAAAGGACTTGTTTAAATAGCTTCCAACATTTAGTTGGCTAGCTAATTTAATGAAATCAAATCATTCCTTTTTACATAGAAAATGGTATGTCTATATGTAGTAATAGTCATGTTAAGCACTATTTACAAACTGGTTATCCCTTTAACCAACAGAAATCAAACATCTTGTGACATTTGCTTTAGCAACCAATTTGAATCAGGCATTGGGTGGTTATTTGGTCAAAATAATGGCCAAATAATGTGAACAGAAAATATTAAGTTTATTAAGCATGGTACTTAGTTGGATGTGAAATTTCATTTTTTTTATTTTTTTATGTTTGGAGATTATAGTGAGATTTCATTATAATTTCATTTCTCCTTCCCTTTCTTCCCTCCATACTCTCGTATGTACACAAACCCTGGATCTCTTACAGATCATGTATTCTTTTCTCTTTAATTGTTGCTAACACACACACACACACATTTTTCCTAAATAATTCTTAAATTTCTGGATGCCTTGCTACATTAGTTTATATTTATAGATTTGTAAATTTTGCTTCTGATTTTTGTATTTAGACTCTGGGAATCCTACAAAAGGATTTTCAGATAATCACCTATATATGCTAAAAGTGTGAGCAAGCTAGTTTTGAATGCCTCAGTCCCCAGGGTCTTTTTTGTTGAGACAGATGGGCTACTTAGGCTTGCAGTTCAGTTAAAGACGTTTTCATTACCACAAGCTTTTAGCCTGACAGCTTGCACCAGCACTTGCACCATGTAGACTTGTATGTTAAATCGTTCCTAACGGAAGGTGCCAAGTCTTGATGTTTGTGAGTGTGGCAATGATGGATTCAACACTGGAAAGACTCATTACAGTGACGCCTTGGCCTTCAATCAGCTGTCAGCTCTCTAGCCTGTATGGCAAAATCCAAAATGTCGTCTGCACTTGGCTGGATTTATGATAGGTTGAATTGCCCCAATGTGGAGCCAAGGAGTTTTCACCTAGTGATAGAAAACAATAATTCTTTATGAATGCTGTGTATAATAATCAACAACATTTAGGGTTAGGGATAGTCCCATCCCCATAAAAGTCGTAGCCAATTGTGTTGAGTTACAGTTAGTCAGAATTTTTCAATGGCATTGGTGATCATGAGGTTGAATTTCTTCATTATCATATACCATCAATATTTTGAAAATACTCTACTCATTAAAGAACAAGTGTAGGAATGTAATACAAATATTTATTAGAATTAAGGGAACAAAATCCAGAATTCTTGTATTCCAATCCTTATTTATTTTGAGACATCATTTTTCTTTCAAGAAATAAAAGTGACTTCGTCACCCCCCCCCAAGAATTTTGTATATAATTGCTGTGGCAGGCATTCTAAGATGCATGTATCATCATCTGCCCATTATGTAAACCTAATTTTTGTTCGTGTTGCCTTGAGTGTCTGAAGTTATACCAATAGTTGGTTTCTATTTCTTCTCATTGGGCTATTAACCAAACAAAGGTGATACTTTAATATCTTGAATATGTAATTTTGTTTTTCACCATTTTGCTTACTTCAAGTTTAATTCCTATCATGAATGGCATTTGAGCTTACTACACAAAAGTATAAAGAGCTTCATTCAGCACACTTCAGAGTTGTAGCTTACATGAAATACAAAACCAGTGCTTCTAATATTTATTGGAATTGTTATTTCTAAGTAACAGAGAGGTGCCTAAACACAGTAGGTAGTGAATAAGTCTCATAAACAATAAAAACATTGAAACATCAAATAAAGAGCAGTGAAGAGATCAAGTGAAAGGATTTATGTCAGGATTGGGAAAAACTGTTAAATCTCATGGTCAGTATTCAATTCCTTTACCATAGGCTGTTACAGTAGGACATGATGAATTATCTGAAATTCAAATTCTAACCTTTTCCTCAGAATCTTTACTTAATAATATATAAGACAAGCAGTAAACTCTCAAATTGTTAAGTTTCTTAATTCCAAATTTATAAATTATTTTTGTCACTTATACTACACAGATCAAACATGACCAAAGAGGAGATGAATTGGTCTAATAAGCTCCATTAAATCTTTATTTGCTGAACACATTTTTCACACCCAATGTAGCAGTTAAACAAGTTAAGAATTAGGGGACTAACTCATGATTTATGATTGCTCACTGCTATATGATCAGCATAAAAACCATTTCTTTTAGTTTCCTGTAGATTAAAGTCTAAGGAGAATCTAAGGTCCAGCAGGGGAGAGTGCTCATTGTGCAAGCATGAGTACCCAAGTTTGAGTCCCCAGAACCCATTTAGAGCAGGGTACCAGAGTGCAACAGCCAAGAAGCCTTTTACTCTGAGGTGGGAGACATATGCTGAAGAACACAGCAAGCTCACCAGTCAGTGAGCACAGAGAAGAGTGAACAGCAAAGAGACTTTGTCTCAGGTAGAAGGAGGGGACTGACACAGAGATTATCCTTTGATCTCCATGTTCTTGTGCCCACATGCCTGTGAATGAATATATATATAACATGCATACACAAAATCTTGAGCAGAATTTAATATTATTTCAGTACATGATTATACTTCTGTACAGGCACTTACCCTGTACATGAGATAAAGGTCATTATTATTATTATTGAATTAGTTCTGTCAGAAACATGGGCCATATAACCTGTAGTATGCAGTGTAATCATGATGTCACTCTTATTTGCTGAGAGATTATTTCATGAATCTCTCAGCATGCGATTTAATAATCTTTTGTTTTATGACAGTGACTGAAAACATACAAGATGGAGGAACAAGATATGTTTTTATTTAAAGAAGTATGTTTGATTGCCAATATCATGTTTGAGCAAACGACCTTCTAATGAAATGGTTGTGGTTTGTTACTATTTACTTTTAATTTTTGCTTTTGAAGAGGGAAAGTTTTATGTACCACTTCTCCCCCTTTGGAAGTGCACTAGTTACTATGGCAACAGTTTCATTTTCAGAAATAGAAATTTCAAAGACTCATCCGTATAAATTTAATTTGAGCATCAGAGTGGAATTCATACACCTGTAGTTAGAAATAAAGAAAACCACATAGAACTTGTTTATTTATGTGAGACTGGAGCAATGGCCTACGTCATCATGAAGTATATATATATTTATATCTCCATGACTCTAAATCAAGGCGCTAATCTGATTTGTATAAGAGAACTTGATTTTAATTGTGAAAAATGCTTTTAAATAAATTATTCTAAATTTAAATTTCTCAAGTCCACTGTAAATTTTTTTTTCAAACTGGCAAATTCCAATATTTTCTCCTGCTCCAAATAAAATATGCCCAATTTTATACATCTTTTTTGATGTTTTTAAATCACAAACCAGGATGGATTATAATTTTATGTCACTGGCAAGGTTTCCTTGGCTAGTGGAGCTGGATCCAGTTTGTGCTTTATGGCTTAATTATGTATTCTACTTGGCTAGTGTTTTCCCATTGATTGGAGACCTAAAGAATAAAGATGCTAGCTCGCAATGTCCATGAAACCAGTCTGGGAAGGACCATTTCTTTATTTGGTTGCTTTTCTATATACATTTGATAACTGAAGAAGTTGAACAATTTAGTATGTCAGGAGGTTTCAGTATTCTGTGAATTCTCTCAGATATGTCTGTGAAGCCTTCATTTCTTCATTCTTTCCCAAATGACAGATGGAGGGGAGAATGATGGATGACAGCCATGTTGCATCATGTGACTTAGCACAAGAATCAAGTAGACCAGAACGTTAAAACTGGTTGCAATTTCGTGCCTGGTTGCAGCCCTACCCAGCCATGGGAATGCAACAGAGATGACTGGTTTTCTAGAAGGAGGAGGAGTTATCACCCAGCAGAGAAAGGAGAAACACAGAGAGGAAGAATACTCTGTTCTTCCCAGTTCCGCAATTGGGAATATATCATCATATCTACCGTGGAAGAGCTAATTAACACCTGGATGAAAGACCAGTAGTTATGTTCCTTCTAACACAGTGGTTCTCAGGCAGAGAAACTTCCTAATGCTGTAAACCTTTAATTTAACACAGTTCCTCATGGTAATCTGTTACTACTTCATAACTGTAATTTTGATACTGTTATGAGTTATAATATAAATATCTGATAGACAGTATCTGATATATGGTCTCTGTGAAAGGGTTGGAACCCACAGGTTGAGAACACCTGTTTCCCCAGCCTTTGTGCTTATTCCAAAACCACTCAATTTTCTTTCTAATTAGTTCTTTGAGAATTTCATACAATGCATTTTTATCATAGTCTCACTGCTCCACCAACTCCTAGATCCAGCCCAACCCCCAACCAAGACAGCAAAACTCAGCTCTAACTGGGGTATATACTACCCAACCCTGTTCCCAGGACTTACGGACCATTGTGGCAGCAGAATCGGGATTTTAAGAGCCATAGACAGTGGATGGCTACAAGAAAACTGTTATCTAGATACAAGAGGGAGGTGCACATATGAACTCACTGTCAGTGTTGCAAGGTGTGTGGGCCTGTGCAAGCTTAAGCCAGACGAAGCACTCAGCTTGCCTATGGCTCTCAGTGTCACAATGGAAGGACACTGTCATCTGTCAGAACTCTGCTTTCTCAGCCTTGCCTGTCATCCTTCCACTCCCATCTGACATCCTGCAGACTAAGCCATTCCCCTCTACTTTCATAGCTGTTCATTTGCATGGCTGGTGTGGGATAACCATGGAGAGGATGGGTTTTCTTCTCTATGATGATCCCCACTGTGACTTTTCTCTATATCTACTGTTCTCAGGCCTTTCATGGGTGATGCTCTGTCTGACGATTTTGTTCTTCTAGCTGAATGGACAAGCATTTCAGAAGAGGTCAACTAACGACTGGAAGTCAAAAATATTAAATTAAGAGAAGGCTTGTTTTCTCTGAACCTCTAGTATTTGTCAGAATACTTTATCATCGTCACTGCCTGATTTTCAAATTTTCATCTGATTCAGTGCAGGCTTCAAATATTCCCTTCTTCATCCCAAACTTTGTCCCTACTGTCTGGAGAGCGAATCAGTCTGAAGTTCTTTCTCTCTCTCTCTCTCTCTCTCTCTCTCTCTCTCTCTCTCTCTCTCTCTCTCTCTCTCCCTCTCTTTCTCTAGGAGCAAACTTCCTTTCAGTCTTTTTTTTTTCTACTGTTACATGTATTTTCTAATGTTAATATTATCACATCTATGAGTTAAATAACCTTTGCGCAAATAGTGTTGCAAATATCAACCCCGAGGTCTGTTTTCTAATTCCTTGATTGCCATTTATTGACAATATTATTGCAGCTCTGCTCCAAAGATCACAAGCCTGTAACATTATTTCTCATTTAAATGCATTGCATCTGAATTATTATTTCTCCTATGAACCAGACTTTTTTTTTTTTTTTTTTTTTTTTTGGTTCTCAAGCCCCTGTGACTGGTCGTATCCATTCACTCCTATTGATCTACTTCTAGCAGGACTCTGAAGATAGTCTTCCTATCTTTCTTCCCACTACTATTGCCACATTCACACCTCACTTGCAGATAGCTTAGTACTCAATAGCTGATTATCATGTCTGTGTCCTCCAGTGCCTCTAAACTTCAATATCACCCACGCAGACTACACGAATCCCCTGAAGCAATCCCCTGCTGGTGCTGTAAGCTGGTGTTAAAAATCGAAGCTTGGGCAAAGTGCTAGACTGTAGCAGGTTTTCTGAGGAAATACCATAGAATGCTTCATGACTCTGAAATCTTCCATTCAGAAGATTTTTGGTGTGGAGCGATGCAGTCAGGAGGTGATGGTGAAGTGGTAAAGAGCTGTGCTGTGCCTCCCCACTGTGGTAGATGGTTAGGGATAGGGGATCTTCAAGTTTACTCCTATGTGTGCACTTAGCACACTCGCTGTCTGCCCTTTGCCTTTGAGGACATTGCAGGATGGCACCTGAATCCTGTGAGGAGAAGCTACATCAACCTGTGACAGAAGTCAGGAGGGCTGTACCCGAGAGACCACTGCATGCTCCTCTTAGTAAAGGAGCCAAGCTAGCCTGGAATTTCTACTTAGAATTTGTGGGTGTCTAGGTGGCACAGACAAGTGTGTGTGTGTGTGTGTGTGCGCGCGCGCAGTGGTAAAATTGCTCATGGTAATTTGTGGAGGTCAAAGGTCGATTTTAGGTATCTTTATTTCCATATTTTATTATATTTTTCTATTTATTCTCTCTCTGTGTGTGTATGTGCATATGCACATGTGTTCACTATATGCTCGTGTGTAGTAGTTGGAAGACAACATGAATACTTGGAAAAGAACTTGAGTCATTAGACTAGGTGGTCCGCCTTTACCTGTTGAGTTAATTTGTTGGGATGACAATGTTATAGAATCTCTCACTGAACATAGGACTTGACATTTCGAATAGGCTAGTGGGTCAATAAGGCCTTAAGATTTGCCTGTCCCTGCTTGGGTTACAGGTTACATGGCATCATACACAGGTTTAATCTAAGAGCTGGGGATCTGTCTCAGACTTTCTATTTCTGTGACAGAGCAATGCAGAGACAGGTAAAGTACTAAGCTTGTTTGTAGCTCTCTGTGCCACTATGGAAGGACACTGTCATCTTTCTATGTTCTGTGTTCTCAGTCTTGCCTGTCATTCTTCCATCACCATCTGACAGCCTGTGGACTAAGCCGTCTTGCTCTGCATGCTTCTAACTGTCCTTTTGCATGGCTATAGTGGGAGAGCCTCAGAAAAGATGGGTTTTCTTTTCTCAGAATTTCCCACTCCCTGGCTTCCATAGGCTTAGACATAGTGCAAAAATGCATTCATTTCAACTGCAAAAGCCCCCGCAGTCTATAACAGTCTCAAACTTACTTAAAAGTGTAAAGTACAAAGTTGTGTCTGAGATTCATGTAATTTGTTAACTGTAATCCTATGTAAAATTAAAATCAAAAAACAGAACACATACTTCCAACTTATAATGGCACAGGATATACATTACCATTTCAGAATGTAGAGAAGGGAACATAGTGAATACTGAACCAAAGCAAGACTAAAAACCATTTGAACAAACTCTAAACTCTGCATCTCCATGTCTGATGTCAAGATGCTCTTAAGGTCTACAACTCCTTTTAGCATTGTTGACCGCAACACACTTTTTTCTCCTGGGGTGGTTCTACTCCATGTTAGCAGCTGTCCATGGCAGGTGTCCCACAGCTCTGGCATCTCCAACATCTTGGAATCTCCACGGCAATCCAGGCTTCACCTTCACAGTTTCATGCAATGGCTTCTCTAGGCCTCCATGCAGGGATACAAAAACAATAAAATAGACAAAGCAGAGTGATCCCAGAGATCCTTCTTTCTTAAACTCTTACTTTATCTAACTCATTTTTTTCTCTCCTCTGTGATCACTGGAAAAACACACGTTGAATGTTACATTTGCTGCTCACTGTGTCTTTTTAGAAAGAATATGTAATCTCTTGAGCTTTTGTTTTCTTATCAGTGAAACTAATAATTATTATGTGTAGTCTATTATGGGGAATAGACCGGAACATGTATCTAAAGTTCTTGGTATGATGTTAATCAAATATTGCAATGTAACAAATCATATCAAAATTTTGTGAGTGAAAGCAATACATAATTATTATCTATTAATTTCCCCCAGTTGGTAACCCTGCTGTAGCTCATTCAGGTGCCCAAGGCTGAGAATCTCTCACAACCATCTTGTACCGGTCTCAGCTGGAGCAGCAGTCATGCCACAGCTGGCTGAAGAACAATCCATTCCCAGACCCTTTCCTGTGATTGCTGCAAGGCCCCAGGTTGGAACCAGCAGTCCTTTGCCTGAGGCTCTTCTGTAGGCTCACAGCATGCCATCTGCCTCCTCCTAAGTGGTACAAGAGAGTGAATAAAATGGGAGTCGCGAGACTTTTGTAACTTCGGCTTGAAAGGAATATCTTCACATCTGTAGTATTTTATCCAAGTGAGTCATTCTGCCCAGCCCACAGGCAGTAGAAGATTGTCCAGGGTGTACACATGTTGAGGTGGGAAGGTGATGGAGATGTTCACCAGACTTAGTCTGCAGAATGAAACTCATTCTATTTTGTACACATCATACCAAGACAACTTCCTTGATGACATTTCCCCCTTTTCTCCAGTTAACGACATTTTATTATTCTTACTTTTAATTCATGAAATATACCTTTCTTTTCTAATTCATTTTTCTTACCACTTTCTTATTTATTTTCTTCATTTGTTAACTAATGTTTCTATAATACATGAGGATACAACAGTTGTATGTTCCTCTTATTTCTAAGAAGCATCTCTTAGTACCATTAAGCCAAATATGGTACTGTCATTAAAGAACCCAGACATATTGGTCTTTCTCCAGTTATTCTCATGATGCAACAATGCTGAGTAATTGTGGCTTATTCTTATGGTACAGGAAGCCAATGCTACTTGCTCTATGACCCTTTACTAAAGAAGGCAGCTGACTTTGCTCTATAGTGTGGAGCATATATATGTCAAAAACAAGATACTCAGATAGTTGTAGTAGTCATTGGCTGTGATTCCTCTAAGTACAGCTGAATAAGAAACAAATTTATACTCACCTAATTACTGACATGATTTCTGATGAGAGTGATTCCTGACAAGGGTAATTAATACAAACTTGTAACCAAGAAATAAATTGCAGTTGTGATATTTTGTTGATCTGAGAGAAAATTCTATAATTTCCTACATTAAAATATGTTAAGTATATTTTAGTGAATTTTCTTTTTCAAAAATATGCCAAGTAAAAGGAGGAGAATATAAAACAGATTTAACTATGAAACTATTATAAAGGATATGACTCATTTACAAACAAAGATGCATCTAGTGGCATCATAAAGATATTCCAGGAAAGTCTGCAAAACTTTTTCTTCACTTAGGTGAAGAGATATCTTTCATACCATTGATAAAAATAAAACTCTAATTATTTACCCCAATTCAGTATCAAATGGTGCTTAGTTGTTCAGTGAGACATATGTTAATATTATTCAGAAACACACATAAAATAATACCACAGACCCATAAACCCAATTTTAGTGAAATAAAGGTAATTTCAGATATTAAAATGAGTTATTAACTTGAAATTACTGAAGCTTGTCTTCCTAAAACATTTGCCATGCCAAAACTGACTGGAATTAAGCATTCAGTTTGCCTTCAAATGAAATTCAGGTTAACCAGATGGCCGTGGTTAAACCAACTAAGTCACAAAATAAAACTAATGGATGCAGATATGAGAAAGACTTATTGGGAGGAAGGTGAGTGGAAAGATACTGTAGGAAGATAGAAGAGTGTAGAAGATGAGATTGTTTAATGTAAACTACATGCATGAATCAAATTATCAAGGAAAATTTAATTTAAAAAATCTGAAAATTAGACATAAAATGGAGGTGTAAAAGAGGAATGAAATGTTTAAGAAAAATCAAAAGAATCTATATTTTATATTTTTTGAATAATACTTTTTACTTATTCTATTTTAGTCTGTTGTGTTTTATAAATTTAAATTTTCATTTTACTGCTCTTAAGCCAGCTCACTGAGAATCATGTGCATTTTCTGGAATATTCTAGAAGTATCACTGGAATGTAAACTCAAATTGAAGGGACCGTCACCCCAGAAAGCAGTATAAGAAACTGGGTTTTCCCTTCAACCACAGGTAGCTATACAGAGTCTTCTATGAAGATGAGTCTTGGAATCTGATTGGAGAGGAGGGGGGATAAAATGTCTAGGTTTCAACAAGTGGAGATGATCTAAGTTAAGATGTAAATTAAATATATTTGTGTCTATTTTTATTCTTTATTTTTATTATTTATTATTCTCTTATATATTACAACCTTACCATAGTTTCCCCTCCCTCCCCTTCCCCAAGTTTGTCATCCTACCTCCCCTATACTCCATATTTACTTCTGCTCCCCACTTCCCCTCAGAAAAGAGCAGGCCTCTCAGGGACAACAACAACATGGCATAATGTGTTACAACAAGACCAGGCACATACCATCATATCAAGGCTGAACGAGTCAACCCAATAGGAGTAAAAGGGTCTCATAAGCAGGCAAAGGAGTCAGAGACAGGCCCAGTTACTCAGCCATAACTTACATAGAGAGGATCTAAGTCAGACCCCTACAGGCTCCCTGATTTTTGCAATCTCCCATGAGTCCAGGTCAGTTGATTCTGTGGATCATGTTTTTGTGGTGTTCCTGTCCCCTCTGGTTCTTCTGATCCTTCCTCCTCTTCTACAGTACTCCCAAACTCTCCCTAACATCTGGCTATGGGATTCTGCATCTGTTCTGCTCAGTTGCTGCATGAAGTCTTTCTGATCACTTTTATGCGGATTCTGCTAGGCTCCAGTCCCAGGACGCTTTGCAGGCAGGACAAGCTGAAGGTTGAAAGTTTTGTGGCTGGGTTGGTGTCCCAAGCCCTCCCATTGAGGTCTTGCCTAGTTACAGAAGATGGCCAGTTTAGACTCCATGTCTCTCATTACTAGGAATTCTTGTTAGGCTTAGTATTACAGATTCCATGGTGTTGTGTCAATTTTAATGAGGATGTTTCAAAATAAAATGTAAATGTTTCAATTTTAATTTTGTAGAAATTTTAATTTTTGAGTATAGCGTTTTCATTTATGCTTAACATTTACTCCTATATCCCCTTTTAATCCTCTTTCCTAAATGTAATATATTTATAATAGTTAATGGCTGATAATTATATAGTATTATTAATGAAATTCTTTACTTTTTAATGATTTCTTTAGCATTTATACTAATGTCAATATCCCAACTCTACAATTTCAAATAAAATATATTATATGTGTGTGGTTGACATGCTCTCCTAAAGTGTTCTTACCTGTGATTTTTTTTCAGACTTTTCTTTTACCTTTGACTCTTGACAGTTTTAGGAGACTTAATCAAATGTTTTGTACAATATCTCATTATTCTATAGAAGGGAAGCCATAGCACACATATGCATAATTAAAACAAAAATAAAAAACCAAGCTGCATCTGGTGGATCATGCCTTTCACCCAAACCCTTGGCAGGCAGAGGGCTATGCAGCCTCTGAATGTGAGACCAACTTGATGTATGAAGTGAATTCCAGCTCAGTCAAGTAAACCTCATAGTCAGATAGCCATAGTAAGACATAGTAAGAACACACAGTCTACACAGCCATAGTAAAACCTCATCTCAAAACAACAGTCACAACCACAACCACCATACCACCACCAACAGACCAATGAGATTAATTTTTCTCATAATTAGATTTGGTTTCTATGGATTTAGGGCAAGACAAAAGAACTTAAATGTTATTGTCATAACATCATCTCAACATCACTTCACATTGGATTGGTCATCTAAGACTGTGTTCGTCTAAGTTAGTCCTTTTATTTTAATGTTCTTTTGTAAGAAAAGGACCTTGTGTGGTCAGTATGTAGGAAGTGCCCTATGACCTGCTTAGGTGTTAGCACTGTTAATGGTGCCAGGTAGGGTTTCATCTCATGGAGTTGGTCGTAAAGTAAGCATCAATGTTTAGTTACTTTTGTAATGTGCATGCAACTATTGCACCAGTGGGCATATCTCTACAAGAGAGTCATTATTATAGCTCAGAGGCCTCTCAGCTGAGTGAGACTGATGAAGACTTTTCTCCTAATTCCAAATGATGTTTGTGTCTTTTTTATATACCATATAAACATCACCTGTATATCTTCTTCAATGATGGATCTCTTTATAATTTTTGCTTATTGTTTTAGTTTGGTTGTTGGTTTTCATATTGTAAAGTTTAAGAATTGCTGTCAATTTTGGATAAGAGTTCTTTTATAGATATTTTTGGGTACCATTTTTCAGTATACGACCTATATTTCTAGTATCTTAACAGTATCTTTTCAGAACAGAAATTTTAAATTTTAATGAAATCCCAGAATTAAACTCTTTGATGGGTTATAATTTTCAAAAAGATATTAATTTATTATAAAATCTAAACCACTCAGATATTTTCCAGTGTTTTTAAAAATATTTTAGTTTTACATTTTATACTCAGGCACACCTGAGCTACCTTTGATGTAAACTTAAGACGTTTTTGTTTTTTGTATTGACTGGGAAGAACAAGCGGGGCTCACCCTGCAACATTGATTATTGATTTCTGCTTTGTTTTTATTAGAGAGAGACAGGCAAAGAGTTCAAACTAGACTCAAAATTTCATTGCTCCTTATGCAGTCTCTCAAGTGTTTGTGAGTTTCATGGCTGTAGTTTTGAAATAGAGCACTGTGACTTCTATATTTTCTTCTTTATTATCATGCTGCTTATTCCTGCTCTTGTGTTTTCAGACAACCTTTTAACCCCCTTGTCTGTATCTATACAATGGATTCTTAGAATTTTGATGGAGACTTCATTGATCCCATTAGTCAATTTAGGAATAATTACCATCTTGGTAATATTGAGTCTTTCATTCTTTGAACAAAAGTGATTCTATATTTTCTTACATCTTTGATTTCTTTCTTCAGATTATTATATTTTCTGGAGTATAGAATTTGCTTTGTTTTGTTAGGCTTCTTTTAAATTGTTTCATTTTATTGCTTTTATCCTTAATTATTTTTAATTATTGTTTCTTTGGCAATAATACTGTGTTTAAAAATTCATTTTCTTCTGCTCAGCACCATGGCAGATCAAGCTAGACAAAAAGACCAACATATAGGCTCAAGGTAGATTGCTGGGGCTCTGAGGAGAAAACATGAACCATCCCTGTGACTCTGGGCAATCAGGCATTAGTATGATGAGCAAATGTATGCTGTGTTATGGGAGAGGGGAAGGGTTATAAGAGCAGGAGAAGCTGTTCCTTCCCCTTACCATCTGCAGCACTTTGGAGAGTGGCCCCTGCAGCTCACTTGTACAACATAGTAGAGCTGGTACTGAAGGTGCAGGTGTAGTACAGTCAACCCCAAGGGCTCAAAAGCAGGAGAACTGGCCCCACAAGTTCTCTGCTAACAGGCTATAGCCTAGAATTGTTAGCCAAATGAGTCATTTTCTTTCCTTTGTTTTTTGTAAGGGTGGTTAAGCATGACAACAGAAATAAAGCTAGAATATAGAGACTGTTCAAAACAATGCTTACTTGGGAATAGAATGGCATTCTAATGGGAACAAGTATGCCACACTCAACTATGAGCTTGTCAAGAAAGTACAGGCAAGGGGATGTTTAAAAGACAAGCATCAGAAGGATTTTATAAGGCATGTTGGAACAATACACTTTTGACAACATGACTAAAAACAAGATCATATTGAATTGACCAGTGTTGGAGAATGCTTTTTTGTATAAGACTGGGGTGGCTTTGTGTATGACAGAGCCTCAGGCAAAGTCATGATTTAGTTAAATCAAACATGAAACTCTTTCATATAAAATAAGCTGGCCACATTTACTTATTATTTATTTTTGACTATTATTTTTTATTAAGGTTGGCAAAAGTAAATCTGTTTTGATTCTGATAACTCCCCTAGGAACACAATACTAAGTCAGGCGAGTCTTCAAGGTAAAAACATTACACAACAGTTGTCAAAATTAGAGTATGGCAGGATAGTCAGTACTGTGGCTGATGGCATTGTTTTCAGTTCTCCATGATGCTATGTTTGCTTGTTATTTTGTTATTGCTCTCTATATATCCACAAGACAAATGCCTATGTAATAGACATCACATGAAATAAACAATACTTAGAAGAAGAAAGAGAATAGTCAGCTTGGATTCCTCAACTATCTGCATAGAAAAAATTTCCAAAGGCTTCAGGAGATTTATTATTTCATGTCAGGACCAGTATGGAAGTCCACCTGAAACATTTATCTAACCTATCTTTTTCATCAATAAAATCTCAGGACTCAAATATTGGAGTAAAACTCTAATAGATCAGGAAGGGGAGCAGAGAAAAATGCATAGCTCAATAAAATCAGTAAAATAAAAAAACCTAATAGATGCACAAAGCGACAGAAAAGCAATCAGCTGATTTGTCCTCTCCACCTTTCCAGATTGAGAAGGCCTGAGAATCTTTTTAAGCTCCTCCCTATTCCTTCCTGTTTCTCTCTATCCTTATCTAGCTTGGCCTAAATCACTTGGTTTATTCTGCCCAGTTGAACATGGACTGAGTCAAGGTTTAACTTTATTGGAAGTCTTGGAGGGACAATGTAAACAAATCTCCCACAACAACTCCCACCTTCTGGTATCACCCACTAGGAAGATGATGGGAATAGTTTTAGATGGAATACTCAAGCTAGTAGCATCATGGTCAGACATGCACGCCACCAAATCCATCTATCTCAACACTACCATAGTAGAAGCTTTCGAAACTGGACTTTTCACAACAAAGTCCCAGTTAGTTAACACTGCTATGAGATAAATAGTAGGACTCTTGACATGGACTGGTCATAACTCACACTCTGGGCTTGGAGAACTGTGCAGATTTTCTAACGGTGCACAGTCAAGAAACAGAAATGCCAGGGGACTCTCTACTTTCTTTTATGGTCTACATGCAACAAGCCACTTGCTTATATAAAGGCTCTTGGGACTGATATTGATTTGCTATCCTGTTTGCACTATGATGAATAGAGATATTGGAAGGTTCAAGCCAGCACTAAATGATCGAAAGCAATGCCTTTCATGTTTGGGAGCTCTTCTTTGGCCTTAATACAACTGAAACTATAGATATGCTCAAACACTTTAGTCTTGATTTGAATACACTCTCTCATAAAACTTTACATTTGTTGTAGAAATAATTAAAAGTAAACATGTGGATGACTTTTTCTTGATGTTGAATTGGTATTTAATTAAAAAGAATTGAAAACATTTCACTGGAGCTGAGTTTTAAGGTAGTTTAATGGAGACCCATTCTCTGTGATTCTAATTAGGTAGCTATAGTACAGACATTGTATTTCTCCTGAGGGAGATAAGTCTTGTTTTATTAAATATGTGTTGAAACAATGTCATTCATTTGAAGTTTTTATTTGGACATTTTCAGGTGGCAGGTGGGGTATTGGAAACAGATTTATCACAGTCTGTGGACTGGGCTCTTATGGAGAAGCATTGCTCACTGCATGCCTTATTTGACTTTTTCAATGAGTTAGAAGAAACCATTTAGAGTCCTGTGATGTTGCCATGACAACATTCTTCATCCTAAAAAAAATGCGGTGGGGACAAAAGAGTGATATCCTGACATGTTTTCAGGTTCCCCAATGTGTTCCTCCTGACTCAGGCTGTGTTAAGTGTGTCGTACAGTGAGAAATTCGAAAACAGCATGGAAGAGAAAGGTGAACCCTATCTTTTCATTGCGTTTTCCCTCCTCCTTCCTCTCTGACCCTTCTACCTTCTGTGTTTGTTATCCATTGCTACATAAACCATACCATAAGCTGAAGGGCTTATTAAACAACATAATCTGTTCTATAAATCACCTGGAAACTGATGTCACAAGCATACATTAGCTGATGCTCAATTAAAACTGGCTTTCCCCTTTAATCAGATGGGTGACTACTCTAATTGTCAATATAGAACCTTCATCCAGTGACTGATGGAAGCAGACACAGAGATCCACAACCAAGCAACAGGCCGAGCTCCGTGAACATAGTCAAAGAGAGGGAGGAGGGAGCTGGCTTTTTTGTCTCCATTTACTAGAGTGGGGTGCCTTTCTCAGCCTTGATGCAAGGGGGAGGAGCTTGGTCCTGTCTCACTGAAAGTGCCCAGCTTTGTTGACTCACCATGGGGAAGCCTTACCCTTTCTGAGGAGTGGATAGGGGCATGGGTTGGGAGGAAGTGTGTGTGTGGGGGGGGGACTGGATGAGGAGAGGGAGGAGGAGCTGTGGTTGGTATATAAAATGAATTAAAAAATTAGTAAAAGTTTCCCAATTTAAAATCTAAATATGTGCATAGGATTAGTATGGCCTAAGGTTGTATGTTCAGGTTCCCAGCTATTTTGTAGAATAAGTCTTCCTTGAAGCTCTCAGATTGAGCCGCTCTCCTTTCTAGCTGTCAATCATATGTTAGCATTTTCAGGTGTCAAGAAAGATTCTCTATTCCTGACTGACCAAGTATCTTCTCACAGACATTCTGTGCAGAAAGGGTAGTTTGGCAGTTTAACAGTGTGTATGTGGGGGGTGGGCGGCAAGAGAACCAGCAGAACATCTCTTCTCATGTGGGATTCCCCTCTGTATGTTGTGAACATCATTGATTAATAAACTGTCTTGAGCCCGTGATAGGACAGAACTTAGGTGGGGGGGGGAAACTAAACTGAATTCTGGGAGAAAGGAGGCAGAGACCGAGAGAAGCCATGTAGCCCCACCGGAGATAGATGCCAGAACATTTCCTGGTAAGCCACAGCCTCGTGGCCATACACAGATTAATAGAAATGGGTTAAATTCAGATGTAAGAACTACCTATCAATATGCTTAAGTAATTGGCCAAGCAGTGATTTAAATAATATAATTTCAGTGCGATTAATTTGGGGCTGAGCAGTCGGGAACCAACAAATGGCCTCCTTCAACACTCTTCCATGCTTATTGACTCAGAAGTGTCTAGTGTCTTTAAAGAGCTCATTTCATGGGTGAGGTCATCATTAATACTTCCTTGTCAACCAATCAGCTTAAAGTTGAGTGGTGTGGAACCTTTACTGCAGCGCACAACGCCTGTCTGCACTCTATGCGCTACAATACAGTTCCTGAACTTTGGGCAAGGGGCTGGAGGTTGAAACACACAAACACACACACATAGACAGAGACAGAGACATGAACCTCTAGCCACCGGTAAGAAGCCCTTTATTCAATAGCACCACAGAGGCTTATATACCCAACAGTCAAGTGGGCCAACAGGTGAAAACCTTATCCTCTGATCCTCAAGGTAAGGCAGCACGTGCTCGTGAAGCAGAGCTGGTAAACAACTTTGACACAGCTTTCAGTAACTCAAATCAGAAGGAAAGAAAAGATCTCTAGCAGGGGAGAGCAGTTGGAGGCCAGGACTCCAATGGTCCCAACACTTTACTACATCTGTGAAGAGCCCTTAAACTTGGTGATACGGAATCAATTAGTCACACAAATGGTTTTGCTTCCCATTTATGGATTCTATCCTTGCATAAGCAAAGGTACTGTACAGTGTGTGTATACCAAGAATGGGCATCTGAGTGTATCCAGAGGGTTGTCTGCCTCACTTTGGTTTCTCTACATCCATCCTCTTCTTAGTAGTACAGTGTGTATACACAAGTGTGTGTGTATATCTTTCTACTGGTACCTGACTATTAAAGGTCAGATGACTGTGCCTCTTCACCTTCCCAGATCGAAAAGGCCCAAGGTCTTCCTAAGCCCCTCCCTATTCCTTCCTTTGTCTCTCTATCCTAATTTGGGTCCACCAAAATCTCTATGGTTTATTCTGGCCAGCTGAATGTGGACTCTACCGTCTGATTCAAGGCAGTCTTAGAGTGACAGTGTGAACAAATCTCCCATAACATCCACAACCTTCTGAAATCAGTAACATACAGTTTATGGCAAGGCTTGTTCAGTTGAAGAGTTTATTTCCCTAAGTTTTCTTTCCATTTCTTTTAAGACATTAGATACTACCTACCATGATATGAGATTTTTGAATGGAGAGTATTTTTTCTCTTTTTTCAGGCATTTGCTTGAAGGCATATGTTTCTTCTGTTTACCAGTACAAACAACAAAATAGGTAGAATATTAGTGCAGTACTTCTATATAGAATTATTTTAATAACATCTTGGGGAGAATTTAAATACCAATTTCCTAAATGAATACAGACAGTGTGATATCTGATAGTTTTCCATGGGATTAAATGCCTAAAAAAATGACCTCACTCATCAAACTACCAGGTCTGAGACAGAACATTTTTTAAAGCAAATTTCTATTTTTTTAAACAAAACCTTTAATCATACTACATACACTCTCTAATACTAATTCTGTTCAAGACACACAAATTGGCTGTGGAAAGCAAATTTCTCACCCTTATTATAATTGTGAGCCATCTGCTAAGATGATCTTTTGGGTATTTGATAGTGACTTGAAATATATATCACTATAGAAAGTTTCACATGCTCTGTAATTACAAATATGAACAAAATTTGCATGGTGAGGAAAATGCCAACAAGCAAACGGTACCATTGAGGTGCAAAATTTAATTTTCTTTCACTCAATTTTCTCAATTACCAAATACAATAACCACACTGAAAATAGTGCACAAGTAAAAGGTTAAAGTGCCAAGCAAGTACAAGCATTGTATGGCTGTCTTCCAGGTATGTTTGGGACAATCATTGTCAAGCACAGCATCTTATGAACATGTAATTCTTCGGGGCACAATGAAGGTCCCAGTGTGGGAAAAAAAATGAAGGGAGGTTTGTTCAGAATGACATCTAATGGTGGATTCAAGTGAAAGGAGAGCTTCTCAGATAAATATTAAGGTGTGATATAATATGAGGGAAAGATTTGGAAGATGATATGCCACTGTCCAGCTAAGGTATGGTGCTCTGCTTTAGACACACTTAAAGTGTTTTCTCTTTATTTTCTTTTTGAGATTATAATATACTTGTCCAATTTCCCTCTTCCTTCTACTCCTCTCATCCCCATATACTCCTCCTTGCTATCCTTCAAAGTTGTGAACAGTTTTTTTATTTAATTGTTTTTATACACACACACACCACTCACTCGCACACATTTATACTCCTAAATACTACCTGGTCAGTCTTTGTAATGGTTATTTGTATGTTTTCAAGACTGACCATTTAATTTTGGATAACTAATTGGTGTGCTCTTCTCTTGGGAAGACTGTTTCTCTGCCTTTTGGCATTTCTTTGTTTCCAATTGTTCTTGTACAGGGTTGTGGCCTCCTGGGTTTTCCTCCATTCATATTAGCATATCTATTGTTGCTGTCCTTGTTCTGCTCAAGTTTGGGCAGTCCTGTTGATGAGATTTATAGCTTCTTCTGTTACTAGGAGACACAATCTCACAGTAGACGCCCTGATCCTCGGGCTCTTATAATCCTTCTGCAATGTCCCCTGGGCCTTAGGTGCAGGAAAACATTACATCTACGGATAGTCACATATTGTACTTCACTTGTACCAAGTGGTCATTCTGAGATCTTCCTTTTGAGCACACATTACCTCAGTGTACCTGCCATAGTTATAGTTTTTATTGCTGTGAAGAGACACCATGACCATGGGGCAACTCTTAAATAGGAAACTATTTAGTTGTAGCTAGCTTGCAGTTGAGAGGCTTAGTTTATTATTGGCATGTTGGGAAGCACGGCAGCAAGCAAGCAGACATATTTCTGGGTAGGTATTTGAAAGTTCTACATCAGGACTGGCAGGCAACAGGAAGAGAGAGTGACACTGGGGCTGGCTTGAGCTTCTGAAACTTCAAAGACCTCTCCTGGTGTCACACTTCCTCCAACAAAGCCACACTTATTCCAACAATGTCACACCTCCTAATAGTGCCACTCCCTATGAGTTTCTTGAGACCATTTTCATTCAAACCACCATAGTGCCCTAAGAACTTATACTTAACTAGTCCCCTGTGAAATACATTATTTTCATGAAAATAGCTGAGAGAAATAGATGCTGCCATAGCAATCCAGACCACAGAGGAAAAGACAATCTGTAGGGGTGGCCGTGCTGTCCAGTGTATTTGGTGCATTTGCATTGTGCGCATGGTTTACCAAGCACTGCCAGGCACTTCATTCAGTGGCGACCATGATAGAAAAACTGAGCAAGTTATTTGGAATGAGCATTCTATGATTTCCTTTTCTCATCTTCCATATCTCTATTTAAAATAAGAACAATGTCAAGTGTCACACCTGTAGTCAAGCAGGTAGAGCTATGCTTTCATTGTATGTTTTGTTTGTATGTGTGGAATAAGTAGATGGGAATGCGATGTATTAAAGGTATATTTACCACAGTGCCTTTCAAGAGTCGACCATGCATATTAAGAACTGTTCACAACTGGCAGAAAGAATTATGGTCATTTTTGATGTTTTTTCTATTAAAACCACATGGGAGAAGCAGTATCCAGGACATAGATGAGACTGTAAGCCATTCTTTCCTGAGCATTCGCTACATTGCAGTCTCTGAACTGACAACACATGCTACCCCACTCGCTCTCACCGTCATACTCAGACGGATTTTACTGTCTCTATATCACTGGCTAGGAAATTCAGACTAGCCAACCAGTTTCACTTTTAAAAAATCTATTAGCTTGGATGAATGCCAGTTGTTATAACAGATAATCCCCGAGGCTGTAAGGGCAGACCACAACAAAAGTTGATTTCGACTGTGTAGTAAATCAGCGCAGGTTTTCCTGGACAGCCATCACCTGGCAGTGATTCAGTGTTCATGTTCATTCTGTAAAGCTTTGGAGCCCTATACATTCATTTGGTATAGAGGAGAAAAAGGCAAGAGAAACCAAAAATTTAAAAGCACTTTCCAAAACAGATGCATAGCACTCAAGCTCATATTCCACAAAGAAACTCATGGAATTCTGGGTGCAAGAGAGGCCGAGTTCAAAACACAGTTCTCAACTGGATAGGTACATTGCAGGGGCAATTTCACAGGCTATAAAGGCAAAAGATTATCTCTGACAGTTATATTCATTAATATTTCAATTATTCTAGGTATGGTATGTAGATATGGTTTTCTTAACTCTATAATTTCATTGAAAATTATACCAACAGTTCCTAACACACTAGATATTTATATCAGCATTGGTTTAGATCTTTTTTGATTATGTTATGTGTTAATACTGATGTTGAAATTAATGTACAAATAAAGGGTACATGATAAAAAATAACTATTCCATGAGGGGAGTGGTACATCTAGGGAGTATGTTTGCCAGAATAACTAGATGCTATTTTATTTGCTGGCTAGAGGATTTCTAATTAGGTTTCTCATCATATTGGCAAGAAATGACCTCTAAAAGGACATGCTTTGAAGGTGATAAGAAATATATCCCTCTTTTCCAATGGAAGACAGCAGATTGGCATAGATATCTCTGAGAGAGACAGACAGATAAACAGAGAGCGCTTTGGCATTTATTGAATTTCAAGAGATATAAGTGTGTGCACGGGGGGGGCAGCATTTTTCCTAATGATTTTGAGCTTAGGTTGCTTTAAAATTCATGAAGCCAAAGTGTTTTAGTTTCACTGTCTGTTGCCATGAGAGAACAACAAAAGGAAAAGGTTGATTTGGCTTACAATCCCAAGCTATAGTTCATTATCTCAGGGAAGTCAAAATGGCAACATGTTAAAGCAGCTTGAGGTTTACATCTCTACACAAGAGACGGCAGCAATGAATTAATGGATACAAGCTAGCGCTCAGCTTGCATTTTCCTTTCTTATACAACCCAGGATCCCCTGACTCTGTGAATGGTGCAAAGCTGTGTATGGCAGCAGGATTTCTCAGTAACAAAGACAAATCTCCCATAGACATTACTGTAAATGGATTTTTTTTTTTTTGCAGGACTTTCCTTTGGGCCTCCAGGCTCCTCTTGTAGACTTATTATTAATTATGAAAGTTTGGCCTTTAGCTTAGACTTGTTCCCAACTAGCTCTTATTGCTTAAACTGTTTCTGTTGATCTATATTGTGCCTTGGCTTTTTACCTCTCCTCTGTTCTGTACATCTGACTTGTTCCTCATTTCACTGGCATCTCTCTGCATGCCTAACCCAAAGGTTGTACAATATATCTGTCCTGAGCTTTGCTACAGAACACCTTTACTGAAAGACAAAGTTTATAGCTTTCAGAACGTATTCCTGGGTTGACATGAAAATAATGTTTACTAATTACAGATATGAAATCCATAACAGACCAAAGATGGAGACCACCAAAATCCATCTTCGAGAATCAACGAATTTTATTGATGTTACTTGGAGGACTATGGGTAAGAATTACTACAAACAATCAAACAACCCAGAAACCGGAAATGGCATGAAGAACACCAAAAGTCATATCATCACTCTCACATAAATAACAGCTCATGAAAGCTGGAAACCTGTAGGCTATTGCACAACTTGCAGGTAGCTCAATAGGTTAGATAAATCTTCTTTTTGTAGCTCACTTGATCTGCTCCTCTTCCAGGGAGTTTTGCAGGTGTTTAGTTTTTCCAGGCAGATCAGCTCTCCTGATCCTCTTCTTGGAGGCCATTGAGCATGTCCTTCAGAAATTTTTACTGCTTATATATGCTTAGATAGGAAAAGGGACTGTTGAATCTTATCAGTTTCAGAGACTTCCTGAAGCCTTTGAGTATCTTAATGAGCTTTCCCACATGATGAAATGCTTTACTTCCCATTAGAACATCCTATGCCCTATCTCTCTTCTAACATCTGTGTCTTAGGTAACCTCAACCCCAAGATGGAACATTTTAATTTTAGGGTTTTAATTCAACAACTACATAGTAGATCCTAAACACCCTTTTAGTTCCTACCATGAAGAGATAATTTAAAGCCAAGTGCTGTGTTCATTACATGGCTAAATTGTGAAATGCAATTAGACTAAATGGTTGAAGTTTATGAACTGTCTTCATCAACCATTATTTCTATAAATAAATTAATTTCAAAATTTGATTTTATCAGCTTGCCACATTTACAAGTACATAACAAAAGAAATGGTCAAACTATAACAAAGAAACAGCAACTTTAATTTGACTTTTGTTTGGCTACCCAAACATACCTCATAAGATATATTCATTGGCCAGGAAGGAAGAAGAGAAAGTAGTCATAGTAAAAATGGCAAATGGAAGAATGGTAACCCAAAGATACCTCATAGGATATATTCATTGTACAGAAGGAAGGAAGAGAAAAATGAACATAGTTAAATAGCAAATGGAAGAATGGTGAAATATGATTTAGCATATACTTACTTCTTACCCATTTCACAGGCTTGCAAATGTTTTAGAAATGGAGCACTCGTAGACATAAGGCACCTGTACATGCTCAGCCATCACACTGGCCATCTGAGAAGATATTAATGTGCAGAACTGATTAATTTTTTAAATAAAGTAATATATATGAATATGCTTCTTACTACTATTCTTAGCCTTTTACTGGACTGTCATTAAGAAGCTAGAAACTGTTTAAGTTAACCTTTAAATGCTTAGATTGTCTTGAATAAAATCTAAATATTCATGCAATAATAAGTTAATAAAACACATTTGAGAACAAAGCCAAAATATAATCTAGATTACATTGTGAAACATAAAATAGCCATGATTTCGTTGGCATGTGAATAAGAGCCTTTATACACTGACTTGAATTTAACTTGATTTTAAAATATAGTTAGCTATGTATGTGTACTGACTATTTAAATTTGCTTTAAGATGGTAATTATCACTCATCTGAAATTACCTTTATCATTCTCTCTATAACAAGTACCTGTTTTAGGGGAAGTAATGGATTCTATTTATACAGAATACACAGGCATTCCCCACATGCATTTTATGACTCCAAAATATTTATTTTCTTGAAAAAATATTGGGTTTCAGATCCTGAATATTTGAATATTTCAAATGTTCTTATACTTACAAATATTCAGTCTTGCTTACTTCCAGCTGAAAGTTGTACCCACCATAATCCTTGTAAGAAAGCTGTGCAGGCAAGGAGGAAATTTTGCATGGAAGAAGAGTGGTGCTTGCATAAGAAATGAGATTATTATTTGAGATCTCACACTCATGAATCTTTTGCCCTATGAGAGTTTATGATTTATATTTATGGAATTATTGTGTCCTCAGCTACAAATCCTGTGTTTCAAATCCATTTCTAGGATGAAGTATTGAGATTGTAAAAGAAAATCTAAAATGTTAAAAGGAAAAAAAGAATCCTCCCTGATATGTGTGTGGAAATCTGAGTTTCTCATTTCTTAAGAAGAGTCTTATGGATTTTAGGGTAGGGACAATTCTGATGTGGTTCACCAAAATCACTTTGCCCATAACTTACAAAATAGCTTAGGACAAAACTGACAGATATCACTGCCTTTAATTAAGTTTGATTAGACCTTTTCACTAAAGTGTGGATTGGTATCTAGATGTGCCTGACTTGACAGAGTCACTTGCCAAAGATGATCAATCACATTCTCTACAAACACAGACCCTTCCCAATGCAGAATTTGGTAGGAAATTGGACCTCTGTTCTTGCTGAGTGTGTGAACTTGTGTAATGACTGAAAAACTCTTGAATTCTCGTCTCCATTAAGGGGCTTAGAATTGAATTCTGTGGAACTGTCCTACTAAACACTTCTTAGCTCTTCCTTACACTGAAGAATTGAGGAGAACTTGTTTGAAATTTCCTCCGAGATCCTTGTAAGAAAATGGAAATTTAAGTAAAATAAAACCTCAGTTAGGAACTCACCTGTGGCAAGAAAAGTGATGGGAATATCTAAGAAAGATGTGAGCCTAGGAATTACACAGTTTCTGTTCAAGTTCTTCCACAACTGAGTTGTTTTCTCTCTATCTCCTGATCATTTTATATGTAAAACAAGGAAATGTCAAGAAACAGAAGGAATATACATGTTTGTTATAACTGCAAAATGGAAAGTTTGCTTCCTGCTAAGAAAATTAGGTGAATGTTTTCAAAATTGACAAAACTGTTTATCATTTCTTAACAAGCAACCATTTACTGTGACCCAGAATTTAACTTTGAATTTTTCCTCCTCAAGACTTCAGGAGAAAGATTATCAAGTGGCATTGAATATAAGAAAAACAAAGCAAAGCAAAAACAGCTCTTTCCAGACTACACTGAGAGTCCCAGCAACACTTTAAAGTCTCAATGTACACACTAGTGACATTGCTGCATTTCAGAATCCATTTAAGGACATAGTTGAAAAATTTCTCTCCTATTTTCAATGATTAATAAGACCCAAATAACATGACAAAAGACAAACATCATAACATGAATATCATAAAATACTATAAATAATTGGCTCTAATTGACAAACATACAAGGTAAAATTACATGTTCTTGGATTTACAACAGTATTTGATGGAACCCATGTCTCTAAAAAAATGAAATACATAAAATCTAATTGTAATAAATAATAATTTTGAAATCTTTCAGCACAATGTGATTCCTCATTGAAATAATTTTGTTTTCTCATTAACTTTAAAAAACATTATTAATTTGATATATAATATACATAATATAATAAATTTTTCATTAAAAAGTAAGAATTTGCATTATTTACTCATATGATTACATTGATTTTTTGGTGGCCCACAATGTCTAACTACCATATTTACTATCTGGCTCCTCATAGAAAAATGCCCCACTTCAGGTGGAGGACATCTCTGGGTTAGTCCTGTCGCTGTCCCAACCCCATATAACACGATTTTCACTCCACCTACTTCTGTTTAAGCACAATTTTCAGATTATCAGGACTTCTTTCCCTCTTTATGGCCATTGAAAAGGCTCTGTCTTCAACCTGCTTAATACCTTTGTAACTCCCCAATTTTTCAGGTTAATGCTATTTCCTTAGAGAAGCCTTCTTTGATCTGCCTGCATTTCCTGCCAAAAATGTGTTTGTTTTGATAATTGCTTTTTCAAATTCATTATTTGTTCTTTGTAATATAAGAAAAACCTAAGTAGGTATTTTTGTATTAATATATGCTCATTTCTGGCTTTCCAATGAACCATAAGCTCAATTACAACATGGTATGTGAACTGAATGTTTCTGCTGGCACACAATTAGCAGTTCTATTTATGTGCACAGCATGGCACATACCCTTGTTGAAAATCTGTTGAATGAAAGGTAGGAGAATCTATGGTGAATCTTAATTTGTTAATTTGACTGTACTGAAATATGGTTAGGATTAACAAAGTTGTTTCTGGGTGTGTCTTCATGACAAGATTGACATGTAGGGCAGTGATTGAAGGGAAAGACTCCTGGTGTCACCAGCCAGCCTGGACCAACAAGTGCAGTATGGCTGTGCCTTGGCCTTCAGACATTAGATTTTAATTGTTCATCTTCTCAATGCTCTCAGAACAGACACACAGCAACAGCTCTTCAGGAAGCTTCCAGGCTTTTGACATGCAGATCGCATCATTGATCAACCCTTCTGTGTTCACAGGCTTCCAGATCCTTGAAGTGAGCTGCAATTGCCTTCTCTGCTTCTCTAGTGCCCAGGAGGCTATCCCTGGGTTATACCACTTCCTATCATGCAAAATATTCAAACAAATCTTCACGTATATTATATAACTTGCTTTTTTTTTTTTTAGTAAACTCTGAGATGATGCTCACGATGGCTCTCCCCTCCCCCTCCTTTCTCCCTCTCTTCCTCCTCTCCCTCTCTTCCTCCTTCTCTCTCTCCCTCCCTCACTCCTTTCCTACTTTTTTTTCTCCCTCCCTCACTCCCTCCTCCCCTCCTTCCTTTCTCCTGTCTTTGGACAAAAGAGTTTCTAAGGAGGGTCTTACCTCAGGGCAGATTTTTATCTCACTCTCCTGGGTTCCTGGTGAGGCTGCAGTGTTACTCTCTACCTGCTTCCCTATCACCTACATAGAGAACAGGCTGTGAATCTCAAATACAGCTGGAGGCTTGCTGTCTGAAATGAGAAGATAAACTTGAACTTGGTTCATAAGACATAGCGATGAAAAGAAACTGAAGAGATGGGCTTAAAAAGGGAATCAGATATACATTGGTTGAAGTAGAAAAAATGTATTTACACAGAGGTTTTTATTTTCTCATTGTGTACTTGAAAGTAAAATTCTTTCTGGCTCTTTTCTTACCAAATAAATTGTAGTAATGTGTTGAAAATACAAAGGAGGTGGCAGAGTTATAATTAACTTTTAAAAACCAGTAGCAAAGCTTTGCAGTTTCACTAATGCTCTTTTTAAAAATCTCCACTGAAGAATATAAATGATTTGAAAGGCATGGGAATGCTAAAACACTTCACGATATTGCTGCATCAATTTATCATAATTATTCATCAAAGAATCACTCTTTAATTACATTTGTTCAATGTAACCACCTTAGAATACCCTAAATATACATCTCCTTTTCTTTAGCCATTAGAAAATCATCTGTGAAAAAAAAAAAAAAAAACCAACAACAACAACAAAAAAAAAAAACACCATAAACACTGTGCTGCCTGGACCCCTGCCATGTAGGGCCTGCGTCTCCACTTAGCTTACTTCCCTGCTATGTGACCTTGTTTTCAGAGAGAAGATGGCTTCTGACCTAATCTATTCTCATAATGTGGAGTCCCTAGTATTTTGGAGAACACTGATAATCAATTATCCTTTCTCTAAAGTTGCTCACCTCTTTTTTTGAAGTTCTCTTCATAAATATATCCAAAGCCTTCTATTCCTCTGTAACACATCATTCTGTTCAATTTTGTTTTCTTGCATTTTTTGCAGACCCATATTTCATAAAATGAACAGGTAAACAAGGTTTATATTCAACATTTACTTTTCATATAACATTGGTTATATTCATAATATCACCCACTATTAGCTAAATGGCCATTCTAAGTCACCATGGAAATCATTGATGAGCTACAAGTGACACACAGTAGAAGTATTCTTCTCTTCCCAAAGAGGCTTTGTTTGTCACATAGACATACACTGCTGTATTTAACAAGTGCAGTCAACTTTAACCACAGCATGTCCACCAGAATTATAGCTTTAAAGCATATACCTAATTGGAAAGCCATTATTTCACAGAAACATTTATTTATTTATTTATCTATCTATTTATTTATTTATTAGTGAGGGGCAGACTTAATTCTTCTGTCAGGCCTTGTTAACTCTCTTTCACTTTGTTTTTGTGTCTCCTGCTGTTTCAGGTCTTCAGTAGAAGATGGCATCCCAGTTCTGTAGGTGGAGTTGAACAATATCAAACCCACCCCCATTGAGATAAGAAACTAAACCACGTGACTAAGAGACCCGTGAGTTCTATTATCTTCTTGCTGAGCCGTCCATTACATTCAGTAACAATAGGTTTATTTAGTAGGCTTGCGCCTTGTTTCTTAGGGCACCAGTACCCATGAAAAGATTTTTTTAAAAAACCAGAGGTGCTGGAACACAGTTTTCTGAGAGCTTGGGTTCAGCTGTGAGACTGAGGGCATGCTGGCCAGCGCCACTCCCGTTCCCTTGCTTTCTTTTTCCTCTCTTTTCATTTCTCTGGATAAACAAAGAATTTGTCAATCCAGCTTCTTTAGCAAGCAAGAATCATTTTTTTTTAAAAGTAAGAAATTGGAGAATAAGAATAAGAAACCATATGTGAGTCCATGATTCATACTTCTGCTGACTGTAAAGGACAAGGAAGCTACTTTTGCAGCGGTATTGATGACTGCAGACTCATAACTGAGAAAGGGGGACATAGAAGGCTTCTGCAACAACCCCTACCCCCTACGCCCCCCAAAACCAACTTAGACAGAAATCCATCAAAGAGAACTCTTAAAAACTGTGATAAGGATGCTGAAGTGTACTTCTCCATAACTGATGACTTCTGGTGCGGGTGTGGGTTGAGAAGGACTTTGTTTCTTTAAGGGCCTGGCCACTGGGCGTTTGACCATGCTCCAGTGAGTATATAGTCAACACAAATTGGACTTTTCTTCCTCCTCCTCCTCCTCTTCCTCCTCCTCCTCCTCCTCCTCCTCCTCCTCCTCCTCCTCCTCCTCCTCCTTCTGGTAGGGGAGGTCACAAGAAAGACCTGGGAGGCAGGAAGTGAGTGTGATTGGTGTGCATGATGTGAAATTCCCATATAAAAAATATTATGTTGAAGAAATGAAGCAAATAACAGTCAAATCAAAGAGCAGAAAGGGGCAAACTACATATGCTTCTCTAAAGGGAAAGTATGCTGGCAGGACGTGGACTTTGTAGGTTTGAAATATAGAGTCCTAGAGTGACAGGGCATGTGGCCAAGACTGTCAAAAGAGACATGGCTATTTGGGCTGTTTTTTTTTTTTTTTTTCAGAGAATTAATCCTTCTTTGTTGACCATTAAAATGCCAGGTGATTCTTTTAGATTTCATGCCATTAATGATCAGCTATTCTTTTTAACATTCTGATATTATTTTTGATGAACCACTTTATGTCACGTATAAAAGTGAGTTTTCAAATTTTGTATATCAATTAATTTTGTTTCTTTGACACACTGAATAATGAAAATTAATTTTCCATCAATATCAGCATAAATAGACAGTATCCAAGACTTCATTGATTTTCATGTCTCCGTCTCTCCTAAGCTGTGCTATTCACAGTAACTTCTTACTTTCCCTCAGTACACTCAGCCATTTACACGACATCACTCTCCGGTGTCCTCTGCATACAGATGGAAGAGTCAGCATAATATTATAGCTCATCCTTGCATTGTCACATTTCCTAACCAACTTTACAAATATGGATCTTGAAAACATAGATGGGTTTTGTTTCAGGAGTTTCCGTAAATTATAAATCATCCTGAAAAAATTATTATTTAAAGATAAATCATCACTAAAGTTCTACAATTCCATGATGTTTTTAAGTTGCTATTCTTTGTGGTTGAGTATATTTCCGTTTACTTATTGATTGATCCCTAGTTTTAATCCAAAGAGTCCAAACAGTGATGTCCATACGGGCATGGGTGTGTGGGTCACTGGAGCATGGGAAACCTACCAGTGACCACATCTCAAAAGAAAAATGACCCTTTATTGGATTTTTATTTTATTTTTTCTAATTTTTGTTTATTGAGACAGAGTTTCTCTGTATAACTGGCTGCCCTGGAACTTCCTTTGTAGACCAGGCTGGCATCAAAATCACTGAGATCTACCTGCCTCTGCCTCCCAAGTGCTGGGATTAAAGGCGTGCGCCACAACCGCCCGCCCAACTAGATATTGGAGTTTTTAACTGGCCTGAGCAAGTCATAGTTGCTTAAGTCTTTAGTATTTCAGGTCCCCACTGGTGCCAGAAGATCAGGTGCAAGTCTCTAAGAAGCTCATTTTCCCAGAGGTGTGGGGGTTGATTACTAGGTTTTTTTTTTTTTAAATCAAGCTTCCTTCAAGAGAGCTGTGGAGCTCTGGAAAGCCAATAGTCTATGGTAATTATGGTAATTCCAAAGATTAAGTTTTGATGCTTTCCCTGGCCCCTTCAGAGGTGAGGCTTATTTTTCCACACTCTTGTCTTCACACCTTGTTCTTCTCTTCACCATATCCTTGCTATGCAAGATTGAAGAACTTTATAGCCAAGTGACACAGTCACGTGTTTACTGTTTAATGACGTCAATCTTGGCATTCTTTAAAAATTAGTTCATCCTGGGGATGGCTAGTACTGATCAAATGTCAAATGTTTTTGTGGCTATAAATCCAGTTTAATATTTTTCTTCTCTCCACATGAGAGCTATTTGTTTTGTTTGTTTCTGGAAATCTTTTATCACTGTTGTCTCAGAAATGCAATACGAAATACAAAATGTGTAAGGATGCTGTGGAAAACAAATGTGTGCTTTTGCTTTTACCTAAAGCACACAGAAACTACCCAAATACAGATGCACAGAAATACAGAGAAAACACACCAAGAGGTATAGAAATGAGAGCCCACTCTGTCAATGAAGCCAATTAGAAATTCATATGGCCATCATTCTCAGATTAGGTTGAAATGCAGATTCTGTGGAGGGAGTCGTGACTCAGTCATTCAAAAGTACTTCTGATGATGCTGGTGTCATTTGTCAGGTGACCACATATTGTTGAATACTCTGGCCTCAGATTTAGCTCGGATGTAAGATGAAGTTGAGTGCTAACATGCCAGGATATTGCTGGTAACCTTCACTGGCCCCAGTATAATTTAAAAATGGGCAATGCCAGAAGAAATGCTTGGACATAAAGCTAAATTATAATCTATGCCTAAACCTCCAGGGGAAGGCTAAACTCTGTAGGGTGAGTTGTATGTGTATTTAAGGTAGAGAAGTGTCCTGAAAAGATCAGATTTTTGAATTAGAGTTGTATCTGTCTTTTTGTTTCTTCTGTTCTGAAGGGGGAGTTTTATTTGGCGTTATATGGTCCAGACTAAGCCAAGGATTACTTCTCTACACTCTACCCTCACACCTTGTTTTTCTCTTTACTGTATTCATGTCTTGCCAAACTGGACAACTTCGCATCCCCAAATTGCAGGTTTTAAGGTTAATAACGTCAATTTTGATGTTATTAAATTCTTTGAGTTTCTAGAAAATGGTCCCAAATTTCTTCTAAGTTTTCAAAGCATATATGGATTGCATCTATATGGCAGTTAGGCAGTTAACTTCTATGAACAATCAGGGGATATGTTAGCTACTTATATTTTAAACAAACGTGTAGGAAATGCTGGTAGGAGAAAAAAAAAAAAACTTTTGAAATGAGCAAGCTATTCCCAGAAGAATGGTAAGGTACATACGCTGAATTTCATTCGGATCCTTCCTATTTTTAATTTATCTCATCTTGAGGAATGAAGGCTCACAGCAAGAAAAGGTCTGTATGTAGTGATGCACTTTCCTTTTTATTGTGTCTTTGAGGAACACTCTGAAGGGCATCAAATGAATCCATTTTCTTACAATCTTGGAAGGTAATGAAAATGGAAAATGACACAATTATCTTTTCTTGTATCAGTGAGTAAAAGAATGGTTTGCAAAGACATTAAATTAATCTATCCTTTGGGGAGTTTAAACCCTAGTCTATCAATTGTCCTGCTCTGATAGGAGGGGAAGTGAATACTTCAGTTTCAAAATAATTGAATGAAAGTTTGCAGAATCTTTTCCGCAAAAACATAGTGGGTCTAGGTTTATGAATGTCTAAAGAATTAAAATTCTGTTATTTTTATATTGCCGGTACATAAGAATATTTATTATTATGAAATAATTAACTATTTACATCTATTTATTGTCTGTGCATGGACTCATGCATATGTGTGTGCTATGACAGGTATGTGGCGGTCAGAGTTGGGAGTCAGAGGACAACTTGAAGTGGTGTGTTCTTTTAATGTACTATGTGGTTCCAGGGATAAAATTCAAGCCATTGGACTTAGAGGCAAGAGTCTTTACCCACTAGCCACCTCCCTGGTCCTGACAGGAAGTTCTTAAGTTGTCTGGCTTTTTCCTTTGTTTTCAATTAATTAATTAATTAATTAATTTTACATGTCAATCACCAATCCCAGTTCCCACTTCCTTCCTTCCTCCTGCTTCATCCACATTCCCTCCACTCCACCCCACTCCACCCCACCCCACTTCTACTCCTCAAAGAGGGTAAAGCTTCCCATGGGAAGTCACCAAAGTCTAGCATATCACTAGGCAGGACAAAGGCCCTCTCCACTATTCCTAGGCTGAGTAAGGTACCCCTCCAAAGAGAATGAGTTCCAAAAAGTCATAATAAATAAATCCTGGCCTCACTGTCAGTGGCCCCACAGTCTTCCCTAGCCATACAATTGTCACCAACATTCAGAAGGTCTAGTTTGGTCCTATTCTGGTTCTGCCATTGTCAGGTCTGAGTTGGTGAGCTCCCATTAGCTCAGGCAAGCTGTTTCAGTGGGTGTCTCCATTAAGGAGGACACATCATCTCACTAAGGATACAGCGAGACATATTCTTTCCATCTCTGCAGCATGGATTAAGCTGGTCGCACACTTTCTGAAGTGTGTTTCCTTGACCAGGTCATAGACATGGCTAATTGGATTAACTCTTAGGAAGGAGATAATGACATGTCTGTTCCTAGGAGTTAATATGAGAGTCAGGGATGCTCAATACCTGTATGAAGAGTACAGTGATACTCAATGAAGCAGTCTCCATTCCTGTGGAAGATATTCTGTAAGAGTCTAGCTCTTAGATCCCTTCATTGTTGATGTTGAGGTCTGACCTCATGCCTCTAACACATGTAGCACAATAAAAGTAGCAAAATGCATTTTATCCATATCATTAGGAATCCTTGAGACAACAACAACAACAAAAAAAAAAAGAGGAAAAGGAGGGAGACAGTGATGTGATTCTATCCAAGCCAGGCAGTGGTGGGAGAACACCTTTTATCCCAGCAGACGTCCTGAAATGCACAAACACTAGGATAAGCAGAGGGCACCTAGAGAAGTAGAATTCAAGGTCATCCTGCTATACAAAGTGAGTTCCAGAACTCACTGGATAGAGCTACACAGAAAAGTTCTGTCTTGAAAAACACACACACTCATGAAAAAAAAATCTGGCCAGACAGGTGGGATTATAGGATATATGTGGTGGATCTGATAATAACATCTACTTAGAAGCTTGCAGAGTAAATATTGAATTCTATGCCAGGTTCCAATCTGGCCTAGACCATTATTTATATCTCAGGAAACTATTGCACTAGGTCCCAATTCACTTGCTTCAAGATAGTGAAGTGGAGCAAAATACAATACTAATGTATCACCATAGGAAACATTGACCATTCTACTATTTAAAACTCAAAACTTCATGCATAGCCGGGGGGTGGTGGCACACGCCTTTAATCCCAGCACTCGGGAGGCAGAGGCAGGCGGATCTCTGTGAGTTCGAGACCAACCTGGTCTACAAGAGCTAGTTCCAGGACAGGCTCCAAAACCACAGAGAAACCCTGACTCGAAAAACCAAAAAAAAAAAAAAAACCAAAACCAAAACCAAAAAACTTCATGCCTACCCTCCATAATTACAATTTTCAAATAGCAATTAAAAATAAAACTGTAAAACATCCAAATTAAAATTTAGATGAAATCCTTGTATAAAGTGTGAGTGCTGTCTAAAGAGACCTTTGGTGTGTGTGTGCACACAAGTCGCACAGGCCATGGTATGCATGTACAGAGCAGAAGCCAGGCTAAAGTTCTTCCACCTTATTTTAAACAGAGCCCCCTTATTAACTTGTTGTTGAGCACACTGCTCTAGCTGGCCCAAGAGTGTCTGAATATTCCCCTGTGTCTGCTTCTCTTCTCAAGGCTGGAGCAGTAGGATTGCATTCCTCAACTAGAATGTCCAGCTTTTATGTGGCTTCTGGGAAGTCCAATTCAGGTCCTCACCCTTGCATAGTGAACACTTCTCCCACTGAGGCATTCCCTAGCTTTATAGAAAAATGTATATCCAATGATATGTGTGTAAAATGGAATTATGTTACATAGACTTCTATTTACCAGGCTGGAAGGACTCAGATCTTCACATGCCTTGCATTTGGTATAGAGAGACAACAGAGGTCAGAAGGAACACGTGGATTGAAGTCAGGAAGCTAACTGTCAGTATGGGCCTTGCCTTTTTATCTTCTCCTTCCATCCCTGCATGAGGCTGCACTGGTAACTCCCAGTCACATCTCCTGCCAGCTTTTGGTAGTGACTTAATAGGGCTTAACTTCTTGAAGAAAAATGAGCCTTGTTTGTTTTGAAAGCAAGGCTAAGCCTAACATAACAGGCAACTGGATGTTGGATAAAGGTCTTGTGGGATGAGGACAAAAACGAAGAGCTTGTTTGTGAAGCTCCTTCGGGAGCTTGGGGATTCGGAACTCCAGGCAGTCCTAAGACTCAGCTGAAATCGCTGCCTGCTCTGCATGGCTCCTTTTGCAGGAGGGAACCATGTATGCCAGAGGAAATGCAGAGTACCAGTTGACCTTTGCAGGAGAAATGCCAACCTCTGCAAAGGCCCTGGCAAACATCGAAGGCTTCATTGATTGCAAGGCTCATCTTAATCAGGGAAGGCTGAGACTGTGGTGACCAGCGCTCCACAGGAGGGCTGGGTCTGATGAATCTCTGGTTTGATTTCCCTAATGTGGAGTGCAAAGCTTTGTAGTTTGCTCTTCTATGTCTTATTTTCTCACCTACATATTAAGGAAAAATATCCTTTGGTATCTTGCAAACTCAGTTGTGGGGGATTAGTTGTATACAGTATGAGGATAAATAGCAGTTACATATTTTTGCCATTGTTAAATAAGAGTCAGTAAAGGGAAACATGAAAAACAGGAAGACAAATTCAAAACGAGATCCCAAGCACATGAGTTATATGACATGTGTTGTTTACTCGAATTCTAAAACCATCTTATAGCTAGATATCATATTTTAATTTTTATGACTAGAAGAATCCTTTGTCTAACAAAGAGAGTCTAATTTTAAGCAGAAAAATGAGACTTTCAGCTTTTAGCCTCCCGAGTACTCTAGCAGTTCCACTACCATATGTGGCTGAGGGAAATAATCAGAAATGATGATGGAATCTCCTGCATGGCTGGTGGGAGTGCAAGCTGGTACAACCCCTTTGGATATAAGTGTGGTGATTTCTCATAAAATTAGGAAACAACCTTCTTCAAGACCCAACAATACCACTTTTGGGTATATAGCCAAAGGATGCTCAATCATACCACAAGGACATGTGCTCAACTATGTTCATAGCAGCTTTGTTTGTCGTAGCCAGAACCTGGAAACAACCTAAATGTCCCTCGAATGAAGAATAAATAAGGAAAATATGGTGCGTTTACACAATGGAGTACTACACAGCAAAAAAAAAAAAATGATATCTTGAAATTTGCAGGCAAATGGATGGATCTAGAAAACATCATATTGGGTGAGGTAACCCAGACCCAGAAAGACAAATATCATATGTACTCACTCATAAATGGTTTTTTAAACATAAAGCAAAGAAAACCAGCATACAATTCACAATACCAAAGAACTTAGACAAGAATGAGGACCCTAAGAGAGACATACATGGATCTAATTTACATGGGAAGTAGAAAAAGACAAGATCTCCTGAGTAAATTGGGAGTATGGGGAACATGGGAGAGGGTTGAAAGGGAGGGGAGCAGAGAAAAATCTATAGCTCAATGAAATCAATAAAAAAGACAAATATGATATGCGTTCTCTTATATGTGGAGTTTAGCTTTTAAACCTTTGATAGGCATGCTCCTATCCCTGTGGCTACAGATGTTAGGTATAGAGTAAGGGACTAAGGGAGGCAGAAGAAACTACTAACATAGGGGAAGTAGGATATAATTATCGAAAGACAGTGGGGGAGGAAGGGACTGTGAAGAAGGATGCTTAGAAGAAATCCCACACTAGCTCAGAACTGAGTATAATAGAAGGCCCGCTCTCTGAATTCTCTCCCCCACCGCTTCAGAACACAAAGCCTTATATAAAGCATTTTTTCTGGGGCTGGAGATTTCTGTCCTTTTCTGATATGTGGAGATGCATAGCAGACAGGTATGTTTAATGTGGAATTCTTGATTAGACAAGACAAATTATGTGAGAGCTAAAGAAAGCAGGATAAAATATAGCCGTTACTAACAAAAACAAATATTTATTAATTCTAACAAATGAACCATTATAACATTCAGAAAATAAGAAAGAGTGAGACAAATGGGGGCCCTTTTTGCTGTATAACTGTATGACATGATTATTAAGTGGAACATGCATAGTTCTTGCGTTTCAAAGCTTTACAAATTGGAGGTGAGACACAATGGACAGAACTCTGGAACACAGGGAGATGCATAGCGACATAACATTTGAGAAACTAAGATGATGGAGAATAAGATCAGTGGGATAAATGGTATTTACTTATGTTGGATACATGAGAAACTATGTTCCAACAATGTTCTTGCAGCTTTTTTTTTTTTTTGCAGTAACTACATGAACTACATTCACCTAAGTTCTAAATTTAGCAGTGATGTGTATACTATTTGAGGAGACCTATTGAGGCTGCTAGCTTAAGGACAAGTTTTCTCCCTAAATAGTTAATAGCATTGCATATTCTATATTGTGGTCATTTGAATATAATTGGCTCCCATAATCTCATGGGGTGTAGCACTATTAGGAAGTATGGCTTGTTGGAGTAGGCATGACCTTGTTGGAGGAAGTGTGTTAGTTCACTTCCTGTTGCCTGTAAGAACTAGAACTCTCAATTGTTTCTCCATTACCACATTTGCCTGCCTGTCACCACACTCCCTGCCATAATGATAATGGACTGAACATCTGAAACTATAAACAAGTCCCCTGAATTAAATATTTTCCTTATAAGAGTTGCTGTGTTCATGGTATATTTTCACAGCAATAGAAATGCTAACTAAGACATATACATATTAGCACCATTTCAAGGGGAGAAACTAATCTGGAAACTTTGCTGTGTAGTCAAGTCCATATCGACAGTAGGTTTTCTGTTTGTGGTATTTCCATACAAATACACAGGTCAAAGTCCTTGTGTCGTTTGAATGCAAGTCGTCATTTATTTTTGTTTTTCCTTCTTGGAATTATGACTCTAACAATAAGATCAAGTGTTGATTGAGCAGAGAATGAGATTTTACTCTTGTTTAAGAAAAGCCAAATGGAATAAGCTCATAAATCAACTTCTCAGCACTTGATGTTCAGATATAGAGTAAATACTGGTCCCTCTGCTGGTGGCCCCGGAGACCGCCCCAGTCATATGACTGTCACCCTCATTCAGAGGGCTTAGTTTGGTCCTATGCTGGTTCCCAGCTGTCATTCTGAAGTCAGTGAGCTCCCATTAGCTCAGGTTAGCTGTTTCAATGATATCCCATCATGGTCTTGAGCCCTTTGCTCATATTATCGCTCCTCTCTCTCTTCGACTAAACTTTGGGAGTTCAGCCAAGTGCTGAGCTGACTTTTTGTAGCACATTTTCTTTGGGGGAATACCTTGCTCAGCCTAGATATAGTGGGGAGAGCCTTGGTACTGCCTCAAAGTGATGTGCTAGACTTTGTTGACTCCTCTCTGAGGAGAGGTTGGGGGAGGCATAGGGGAAGGTAGAGGGATCTGGAGGAGGGGAGGGAGTGGGAACTGGGATAGGTATGCAAAATGAGAAAAGATTGGTTTTTTTTTTTTTTTTTAAATGAATAAATAATTTTAAAACAAAGAAATGAAGGAAAAAGCCAAACTAATAAAAGGAACCCCCTTTTTTCTAGAAGGGGGTAGAAATTTTCTAGGCATGTAGGTATCATGTCTTTCCATCTTTTCATGATACTATCTGGTACTTTCTGTGTGTGTGCATGCAAGTGTGTACCGTTGGCGTGTAGACATGCTTGTGATGATGTTAGAGGCTGTCTGATGACCACTCCTGAGCCTGGTTTCCTCCTCCCTCCAACTATTGACCTTTTCAAAGTTCCCAGCCTTGGAATTAAGTTCCCCCCCACGCCCCGAGAAGTATAATGAAATAGCAGTCTTTGACCTATTCGTGTTAAATATTCTCTTCCTTTTTTCTGAAGCCTGCGGACCACCCTGACACCTTGACAGTTTCTACAAAGGTTAAAGGGACAAAAGAGTACAGAGCTCTAGTGAAAAGTGAAGCTTCCCTCTCTTGGGAGCTCATGGAGCACATTGTTTTTAACTAATCCCCCATGGACTGGCTAGCCTATTGAGTGACTATGGTGGCACCAAGCCCTCTTGGAATGCATTTAGAGTGGCCCCTAATGGAGGAATGTTAATATGCCTTTTGAAAATTTCCTTTGATATGTGTATTTCTTGAAAAATCTAAATAAGAAGACAATGGAAGGGAATAAAGTTGAATTAAGCTGAGGTGTAAATCTTGGTAGAAAATGTGGGGTCACTTAGCACAGGAAAACAGTGATCAAGACACTGTCTCCAAAGGTAGAATTCCCAGCTTCACAGCCACCAGAGAAAATTGATATCCTGAAGATGTAATTTCTCATTTCATCTACTGGGATACTGAGGCAGCTTAAAGCAATAACTTTTTGAAATATTTATCTGGCACATCAAAGGTTATATTCCAGCATCTTATCACCCTTCATCATGACTGTTTATTCCAATTGCAAATAATCCAGTTGATCCTTTTTTATAGTTGCGTGTCTATTCACCAGTTGTCAACTTTTTGTTTTGTTTGTTTTTGAGACAAGGACTTAGTATGTAGTTGAAATCCTTAAACGAGACCTTGAATTCTTCATTCTTTTATCTCAGCCTCCTAAGTGCTGATTATAGGCATACGCCAATATGTCTGGCCCAATATTTTACAGTCATAACCCTGAGTGCCTACACATACTTTTATTTTGAAATAGGGCCTTAGCAAATGTTCAAGTAAAGATGAGATGTTTTAGAGTGAGCTTTAGTCCAGTATGTCTAATGTCTGTACATAAAAGGTCAATTTGTTTGAGACACAACAGAGAGACACAAAGGGAACAGATACAGGAAGAACACATCTTCAAGCTGAGACTAACAGGAGCCTGGGGAAGCTGGAATAGATTTTCTTTCACATCCTTCAGGAAGAAGCAACTTTACTGTCACTTAATTCAGATTTATCTATTTATCTGTTTCTTCTACTGGAATAGAAGCTGTACCTGAGCAGGGGCCTATTTTCTCCTCACTTCTGTGCCTAGAACAGTGTCTGAGATCAAGTGGATTCAATGCTGTTCACAGCTGTGGAATGAATTGTTATTGTTGGACTTGGCATGACAACCAGTTTAGACAGGACTGACTGAGCTATAATTTTTCTGAGAATAGATCTTTCTATGCAATCTAAGATGTCATCTTAATCTTGTATTTAACCCAGAGAGTGACCTCCAATCAACAAATGACACAGCTCATACAATGCATACACAATGCATATTCTCTGGTCTGTGCATTATGTCTGTTGACTGGGATAGCTCGGTGGAGCTTACATCATCAAAGTTGACTTACAACTGTTTGAAACAACTAGCATGCAGAGTGAATAGGAAACACCCCTATGCAGCTACTACACCGTGTCTCTAGTATACAACTTACCCTTGGAAAATAGTTTGTAAGGTTTGGAAGGTACAGAAGATCATCCTGAGATTTTATTTTAGCCCTTTGTTACACTCATACAAAATTCAAAATATTAGAGGCTTAAGACGACATACCATTTGTATACCATTCTGGAAGTCAGAAGTCTGAAGTTGTCTGGGCTAAAATCAAATGTTGGAAACATTGTGTTCCCCTGGGAGGCAGAGTGGGAAATCTTGCCCAGCTATGAGAGGTCATCTGTATTTTGTAGTTTCTGGGTCTGTTTTCTTCTAAGACAGCAGTTACCAGTCCATCCCTTCTCCCACTGTGCTGTCAGATTCTGACGTTTCCACTGCCTTCTTTTCCTGCTCAGGAAGACTGTGACTACATAAGACCCACCTGGATAATCTGATTCTGCTGTCTGATCATTAGCAAAATTGACTCAATTTGCTAACTTCATTTCCCCTGTTATAAAATATAACTTATTCACAAGTTCCAGAAACTAGGGCATTGTTGCCTTTGTGGAGTAGGAATTGTTCTGTCCCAATGGGGTAAGAGAAAACAGCTGGCATTGTCGTTGTCCTTCCTTCTGTGGATTTTCTATGGTGCTATTTCTCTGTGGATCCTTGGTGCTGGGTGTTTCTACAGTTTCTCTGCATTCAGTGATCCCACATTCAAAATCATAACTCTGGGGTTAATTTATGAGATACTGAGGTCAGAATATAATTTCAAAATACTGGCAATAATGGCTTTTCACATATATCTAGCCTGTAAAATATTAATAAACACTGAGTATAAAGGGGTTTGTGACTACATCACATTGGCAATGCAAATTATGTAAAATGAATACTGTCATTTATGTCTGAAGCTTCCATAGATCTTTGTCAATGATGATACAGGATCAACACTCCCATTGTTCCTGGCTACAAAAAGCTTCTCATTGCAGAGCATTTTACAGGGCTAGTGTAGATCACACCCTGAGACACTCTGTGAAAGAAAGTAGAGTGTTTACAGAAAGTTAGGAGCCTTTCTGAGATGATGCATCCACAGGCAAATGGCTCCCGGGGTTCTCAATATTTTCCTATACTGACACTTCCTTTAAAAGGGACTCATACTTGAGGTTAGAAATAATTTTGCTGCTTAGAAATTTTCATGATAAGAAATTATAGGAAGCTGGCTTGACATCACTGTAGTTAAGGTTCACCGCTAAACTTGCCACATTCCCTTCTCTTCTCAGTTTACCCTGCTGTTAAGGGCCAAGTCATGTCTACCTCAGTGTATATGTTGAAGTCCCATCCACCTCCCCAACTCAGTGTGACTGTAGAACGAAGACCTTTAAAGTTATGTTGAAGTTTAAATAAAGTCATTAGAGTGAACCCTAATCAGTCATAATTGGAATGTTTATTATGAGACTCTTTACATGCAGACATGCGTAGAAGGAGGACCACATGAAGACCCAGAGAAGTGGCAGTGTGTGCAAACTAGAGAGAGGGGAATGAACAGGAGCTGGTGTGTGCAAACTAGAGAGAGGGGAACGAACAGGAGCCGGTATCCTGCTGGTGCCTGACCTCACAAAATACATTTCTCTTGATTGAGTTACACGGTCTCTGATAGTTCATATCAGTCTTAGACGACTACAACGTGCTTCTCATTTTGTTAAAGTTTGTTACTTTTGTTTATGTTTTTCTTATATTTATCTCTTTGTCATTTTTCTTTGAAATTTCATAGACAATTTGATGTATTTTAATGATATCCAAGACCCTGCTCCCTCCAACTCTTCCTAGGTTCCTAACTTCATGTCTTGTGTTCTCTGTTAACCAATACTGGCTATGAAGTGTTGGTTTAAACAGAAAATGGTGGATAAAACCCATTATGTTCAAAACTGGATGCACCCATTTGTGCTTCTTGGGGCCTGGGCGCAAGTCGGTATCCTAGTGCAAGTGTTCAAAATATATCAGAAGGCGTCCTTCTGCCACACGCGTACTTCTTAACTTAATGAGTACCTTGACATTACAAAAGATAATTTTCAGGGTCTCAGAGCTCTACTCTGAACTAGAGATTAAGTGAAGCAGTAAGAACAGAAGTTGAAGGATGGTTTAAACTTGCAGATTAACGATGAAATATTTGCCAAAGACTGTCGGGTGAGACACCTGCTGCTACTCCTGAGAGATGTTGCAGGAGATGAGCCATGCTGGAGAAAGTGCTTGTTTAGAGCCAGGTTTGCTATTCAATAAGTAAGCAGAATAATTAGCAAAGATGAAGAAAATGCTCCCTGTGGTTTCTTGGTCGTGTTTACTTGGCAGGAAGTTAAATAGAAATGAAATCTTATCAAGATGAGCACACATGATTTTTAAATTAGGCAGTGTTATTTGATCTTAGCCACAGTGAAGTGACAACTTATTGAGGTCACACAACTACTTAAGGTAATCACTGTGTAATGCATTGGCACCAGATTCTTCCTGTGAGGGTGGTGTCACCCTTATGAAATCCATACCTCGAGTTCACTCAAAGCGGCTTCACTTAGTCATAGGAGACCTTGTTTGTGTTCTTTTAAAACCATTTGCAGCTCATTTCTATGTTTCACAAAGGTATAGGATTAGTGAATGATAAAACAAAACAAGTCGAGAAAACAAAACCAAACAACCAGAAGTGCTATATCTATGGTCACAAATATTTGGGGTTAAAATCTGGTAACTAAGTGATAGTGAAAAGTTTACTATACTGTGATAGTCCAATTCAAATTTCTTTTAAAATATAAAAATATTTTTTAAATGTATTTATTTATTATTATTAGTTTGTGTGTTTATGTGTGTATATGTTTGGGTATATGTGCTTGTGAATGAGTGACGGTGATATATGTATGTATACGTGACTGCGTGTCTGTGCATGTGTTTGCATGTGTGTGCATGAATCTGTGTGTATATGTGTGTATGTGCACATGGGTTTATGTGTCTCTACATTTGTGAGTAAGTGTGGTAGACATATGTGTGTGTTTGTGTCTGTCTGTCTGTTTGTATGGCATTGCTATTGTGCACATGTGGAGGCAAAAGAACAACTTTCAAATTTAATTCTTTCCTTTCATTGTGGGTTCTGAGGCTTGAACTCAGTTCATCATGCATGTGTGGTAAGTACTTTCACACAGTAAGACATCTCACTGGTTCCAAACTACCTTCTTCATACAAACAAAACCCATCAATTTTAGAAAGCACTTTGAGGATAGCCTAATATAATTTTGCAGTGAGAACTGATTATTAATAGTATTGGAATTTAATTATTTCTTAGGTATCTTCTAGAAGGTTTTGTGTTACTAAATAGCTCATAAAATGTTTAAGACACCACTTCCTTGAACCCTTACCTTTACAGTGCCTAAACCTCTCAGCCAATATCTTTAAGCGCATTCAAGAAAGTAGGTCAATTGTTGGCAGAAGCCCTGTGGCGACAAGCTTGGAACCCAGGAGACAGTGTGCACAGCCCCCTGGGGACAGAATTTTGTATTAGATACCGGGTGCTTCTGTACGATGTGAGAAATGCTGGATGGCTTACAAAATGAAACACCCCCGAGAATGAGCAAGCCCAAAAGTAGTACTTATGTCTGCTGGGTGGCTGGGATAAATTACACCACACAGATTGGCTTCTGAAGTGCCCATCTTCTCCAGTGATAGAATATGAAGTACTCGGGAAGACAAACCTTTCATTTTAGCGATCGCATCTCTGTTTTGGATGCTACAATATAAATATGCAGGACCCGGTTTTAGGATGAAAAGGTAAACCTAAAATATCACAACTGCATCTGAATTTGCTGTTTTTATTTTAGCCTCGTGAGCTTAAAACTTTCTCCGTATTTCTTGTGAAAGCCTCAGGGAAATCTCCATATCTTTTGTCATAGAATCACGCTGACACATCGGCAGACAGTGGGCAAAATGCTTCAGCTATTCACTTTTAAATTAATTTCCTTACTTCATTCATTAATTTGCTACCTCAGCCACATCCTGGGAGCATCCTCTCTGTGGCCTCTGTTCCATGTGTGATGGAAATCAGTGTGAAACCACGTGACTTTGCCTGTTCCCCCCATGTGTTTGTGCTGTATATACTCCAATGCATGAGATAGTCAGAGATACCATAGCCCCGTCTTCAGACTCGCTACTTCAGCTCTACTCAACTCTGGGGCAAGTTGACCTTCGGTTAATCGTGTAAATGATCAGATGAGAAGTATCTTATGCTTTTTTCTGGGATAAATATTTTCTGTTGCAATCACCCTACTCGGACACCATAAAGTAAAGCAGCCACAAAGCCACATGAATGAATGACTCTGACTCTCTTCCAATAAAGCGTTTTCATAAAAGCACGAAAATGACTTGATGTGGCTGTGAACCAGTTTGTGGAGTATATTATAGGTAATCGCAATCCTGTGACTTCTAATACTATCTCTCTCTCTCTCTCTCTCCCCACATATATATATATATATACATATATATATATATATGTATATATGATTTTGCTCTTTGATATCTGCTCTTGAAAATTAACAAGACTCTTAGTGTGAACATTTCAAACAGATCCGAGGCCTCTCCCCATGGCATCTTCATACTTCCCCCAGTTATTTTCAGCTCAGTAAATAGCAGCGTCTATTCTATTCTAAACCTCCTTCTTGTCTTTATTTCTTCTTTCCCTAACCTTCATCCCTTCATGTATTTATTGCCAGCATCTTTAAAATATACTCCATACCCACTGTTTCCCACAGTCTGCTCCAAATACTCTATTCTAGAAAACTCTTATCTAGATTCTTCAGCAGCTCATTGGGGACCATCTGTCTTCTACCCATAGCCTAATTCTCAGTCAGTGATACTCTGTGAGGACTTTCCATCACCCATGTAGTAAACCTCAGCATTTTGTTCATGGTTCTTAATGGCAATGCGATCTATTTTCTTGGTCTCCTGAGTAAATCATCCTCTACTCCTTTCTGGCTATCACTCTTCACAAATGCTTCTCTGTACCACACTCTTGGCTTTCCCCTGCAGTGCGAGTTAGCTCTTCAGATGCTCTTCAGATGCTCACATGTATTTCTCTCACTGAGAGAAATAGCATCCTCATCACTCTCTTGTCTTATTCTACTGTAACCTGTTTAGGGGGCGTGGCGTTTGCTACTTGATGCTGAATGTATGTGTGTTTACATACTGTTTATATCCTCTTCTAGAATGCAAACTTTGCAGACTGGAGACCTTGGCATTTGTTGACAGAGTGTGGCAGGTAGCAGACAGCCAATATGTGGTGGATACTGTCCAAATAAATAAGTCCAAGGACAGGGAAAAAGAAACAAATACAACAGTTTTGCCCTGGTAAAGCTCAGAGTCAGTCTATTATACATGATTCAGGGATGTAAGCAGCCAAAGAAAATGGGTGGAGTTCAGAAAAAAAAATGACAGGGGATTATGAAAGGTTGCACAGATGCTTCATGTTCACTCTTTGGAAAATCGTACCACTTCTCTGGGTAAGTGACATCAGTTCACACTTTGGTGATGAAGATCACAGAATAGGCTCTCATGGAAGAAAATTATTTGTCTGTCTCTGGAAAGCAGTTTTATGACTAGTACTCTGAAACTAAAGAAAAACTATGTTTTTAAAATGTGTTTTTTTCTAATTATTTAACATCTATTAATTTTAAAGTAGATTTTGAAGATTTTAGATGGCACTTCCCAGTTCAATGGTATGGACTAATCTATGTCTCTTCAAAATTGCATGTTGAATTCTCTAAGCCCAGAAATGACTGTCTTTGTAAATAGTTGGAGGAGATAATTATTGTTATAAATGAAGTCATAATGGTAGGAATTTGTCTACTCGCACTGGCCATCATTAGAAGAGGAAACTACAGTGACGTTTGAAATCTCCTGTCTCCCTTCTCTCTCTCCCTTCTTTGAAATTTAATTTCTCACTCTCTCTTCTCTCTCCTTTGACTCTCTTCCTTTCTTCTTTCACTCTGTCCTCTCTCTGTCTCCTCTCTCACCCCTCCATATCAGAATATAAAATATGTCAGTAGCCTGCCACTCAAGAGTACAAGTCTCATCAGTCATCAATTCTGTTGGCAAATTGATCTTGGGATTTTAACATTTAGAACTGTGAGGAAATAAATTTGTGTTATTAAATCACCCATTCTTTGGTACTTTCTCATGGCTGCCTTAACCAACTAAGATAGTCAGTTGGGACATAAATATAAAATACAGACATAAATGTTCAGTAGATAGTTTGACAAAGTGACCATTTAACAATACAGTATCAATGGGTTCTCTCCCAAAGCCCATGACTTTTGACCATGTTAATATTACCATGTATGGGCTCCCTCCTGAATCTCACAACCAATCAAGAGATTGGTTACTTTTTACTTGGTTACTTCTTGGTTATGCTTGGTTGCTCCTATAAACATTAATGCCACTATTGCACCAATGGGAAAATTTTGCCTGGCAAAATTTGGTTGGAGTTGTAGTATGCAAGGTTCAGTATTGGGTAGGACCAGTGATGTCTTTTCACCTCTAGCAGGCTACATAGCATCATAGAACAGAACAGAACAGAACAGAACAGAACAGAACAGAACAGAACAGAACAGAGCTGTTGGATTATAATTGAGACAGTAGCTTCAGAGTAGATAATTTTGGATAGAGTGATAAAAGAGGAATATGGAAGCTTTGCATGGTTCTAGGTAGTAACAGGTGTGACCAGCATCTATTACACATTGATAATCATGAAGGCTGCTTCTTACCCAAGACTTAGGGATTAAGATCCAAGAGACAGATTGGTGCTCAGAAACAAATGAAACACCTGTATCACAGTCATTCCTAAGGCTGAGGAACCGTTATGGGAGAGAGGGCAGAAAGAGTCTAAGAACAAGAGAAAAACCAGAGCAAACCTTTCTTCTTGACAGGGTAGGGCCACTGTATTTAAGAAATCACAACAGCTGTGCTGGCAGTCCCAGATGGAGTGGGAAGAGTGATGAACTCCCACTCTTGAGTTGATGGCTCCTGGGAGAGGGAGAGTCAGTTTTCTTCAAGCATATGTCTCCAGGTCATGCTCCAGTGGATGGCCTGACAGCCAGAAGTATATGGACAGCACAACCTGGAACTGATGTGTTATTAAAGCAAACAAAAAGTAGGAGGGTAGAGAGATGAGGCAGATATGGGAGAATTTAAGGGAATGGTTGGGGTGGATATGGTCAATGTACACTGTATAACTTTCTCAATGAATAAACAAATGTATTAAATTATTATGAGGAATATCACATCAGACTGCATGTTCAATTCATAAATATGCCCCATGTTTACTTGACAGTTTATATAGTTTTAGAATGTTATTGAAAGAAAAATAAAGGAAAAATTACAAATGTAGAACATTTTTATTACCTTTGATAACACAATAGAGAGAGAAAATGCAATGCAATGCAATAAATAATGATATTACTTTGATTGCTGTCTTTGTGTTTTCTTTTTGAGACAAGGCCTAATTGTGTAGCCCAGTCTTGGAATTCCCAGTTCTCTTAACATGGCTTCCTCACGTTGAGCTACCACATGCCTGTGTTAGGTTAAATTCAAACAGAGGCAGTAGTTTTTGCGAAGACAGTTTCCTATGCACTTCATTATACTTTGTTTTGATTTGCACTTTCTCTTCATAGCCCTGCCCATCCTCCTACAGTCCTACTGCTGGTTTCCTTTGTTGCATTAAATAGTGTCCCCCTTTGTTTCCACGTCATGTGTGTTCTGTTACCCACTGTTCTCCCTGCCATCTTTTCCTAAGATCTTTTCCCCACCTCTTTCAATCTTCTTACCTGTTCTACCACTCCGATATCACACTGGATAACTATATGTCATGCTCTTTAGAAATAATACACCATCTCATCCCCCACCACTTTTAAAAAAATATATATTACACAGTTCATAACTTTCAAACTTATTCTTTCTTTATTTCATTAAATGTTATTTTGGCATAATTTCTTTTAGAGACAGAGTGTTACTACGTAGACCAGACTGGTTTCAAACTCACAGAGATCTGAAGTCCTAGGATTAAAGGTGTATGCTACCATGCCTGGCCTCTGATATAAATTTTGATTCATGACTTTATTTATGGCATGCAAATTTCTTTCTCATGTGTGCTTTTCACAGTTTGCTTTTGGAAAGGCATTGTTGCACGGACATTTAAAATTGTCAGGATAAAACTTATCAATGTTTTACTTTATGTACCCTCTCTCTATTTCTATGCTTGGGAATGCTTTCTCTACTTTCAGAAAAATATTTAACTGAAACAACATTTAAAATATTGTTTTACAGAGTTTGTTATTTTAGTGATACTATTCTGGAACTGTACTTCATGAACAAGGTGAAGAGAGAGAGAGATAGGAGAGAATGAATATGATTGGTCTTCTAATGCTGATGGAACAGCCACTTCTGATTAAACTCTAATGGCTCTCCTTTCTTCCTTCCTTTCTTTCTCTTTCTTGTTTCTTTCTCCCTTCGCCTCCCTTTCTCCCTCCTTCCCCCTCCTCCCTCCCTCCCTCCCTCCCTCCCTCCCTCCCTCCCTCCCTCTCTCTCCCTTCCTCTCTCTCTCCCTTCTCCTCCATCCCTTCTTCTCCTCCTTCCTTCCTTCCTTCCTTCCTTCCTTCCTTCCTTCCTTCCTTCCTTCCTTCCTTCCTTCCTTCCTTCCTTCCTTCTTTCCTCCCTTCCTCTCTCTCTCTCTCTCTCTCTCTCTCTTTCTCTCTCTTTTCTTTATTTCTTTCTTTCAAGCAGCTAAATATAGCAAGACTGCTGAGGAGAGCATTCAACACACCCTAAGTGATAATCTTTGGTAAGAACTATGAGGATTCAGAGCATCCATCAGACTGTTGCAACTATTACAGCTAGCCTTTTGGGTACCATTTCTTGCCATTATCTGAGAGATTCTCTTATCACCTGTGATTCCTAATTACCTGGATGCGTCCAAGAGGAAAAAAAGAGGCCAGTAGTGTGTGGAGGTGCCCAGAAGAAACTATACAGGCATGTTTGTGAGAGGAGAAAAGATATTCTTCAGTTCTTCCTGTGTTGTCAATGGTTCACCTTTTTTGGCTGTTCTTGAATGGAAAAAAGCAGACTCAGATGAATTCTGTATAATAATTAAGACATATTGGGAGTATAGCCAAAGGATAGAATATATTCAATCAATCAGAAGGAACTAGGTCATCTGACCACTCTAAAATTGACTCCAAAAGAAGGTAGATTCTATCTGTGCCTCCAGATCTGAGGCAAAGTCCTTAAGGTCTCAAGATAATCTGGCTTTGGTTTTGGTGACTCGAGAACTTTGTGTTGTGGAGGTCGCTTTCAGGACTGTAGAGAAAAAGAGAGCTGGAGATGAGAAAAACTTAGAGTAAAGATGTCCTGTTTAACTTAATTGCCATATATATAGCTGAGATATGCCTACTGTGAGATCAAGTGAGGGCTTAAGATGTTAAAAGAAGACTACCTTCATTTAAATGCCATTTTGTTAAAGATAAAGAACAGCTGAAGACTAGATAACATCAACTGAAGGGAAATGGAAGGGAGTCGTGTGCAATAAACATTTTTTCATATAATTGAGCATATAGAACAGATCGTTCTGAAATTAAAGGGTGTTCATGGATTTTTCTTGTTCATAAACAGACTCCTTGGAGAAAGATAAATTCACTTTGGAGAGATAAATTGTCCTTTATGGATGTGGATTGTGGTGATTCTTTTGCGAGTAAGAGGCACTTGCCCTGAATTAGTCTATAGTGAGGATTCATCCCCATACTTGACAGTGGTTCTTTCGACTGCTAATTACAATCTCTGCCGTGATCAGACCCAACACGAGTTGATGGCAAAGACTGAAACAGAAAGTGAATGAGGAGAGATTTGCCTGGTACCAGAGGGTAGGCATGGATATTTCTTTATAAGGAATGGTAACTGAAAAGGGAAAGATGACATGTTTAACTACATAATTTATTACACATAATGACTAGACCCAAGTCAGGGGGGAGAAGCTATTGTTGACAGAGTCCATACATTCTGAAAGAACACACACACACACATTTGGGCACCTTTATTAATAATTGATGTCTTTCTTTTTCATGTTTCCTTTCTTTCAAGCATCTCAAGGTCTCCATTGTCTTCTCTGACCTTTCCTCATAGTGCTCTTGACTAGGCTGCTGAAACCATGTCTCCACTCACAACCTTTAAATTGAAATGGGGGTTGCATGTTATAACATAAGAGCCCCATCATTTGAATATCTTAGAACACAGATAATATTGTTTCACTGCCCTCACTTTTATGATTTCACAAATACAAATCATTTCCCAATTGTGTTTAGCTCCTCTGGATAATTTCTGACTGTTTTGTACAATTGCCATTTTGACTTTCCAATGCCTTAATGCCTCCAAATCTCACTATAGAGCAGAAGAAATTACTTTTCCAGACTTACTCATCTTGATGGCATCAGATACATTGGATCTCTGCAACTGAGAACCAAATTTCAATGTTTGTTATGTTTTGTAACCATCCTAGTGATTTAAACAGGATGCTGGCTTGAATTTTTATTAGACTAAAGTTTTATTGTTCCAAGAGAATGTCTTCACACAGAGAGGTTAAGGTAGTCACTCAAATTCTTGCTACATCCCCTATTCTGAGCAACTCAGCACACTTTTATATAACTAGAATGGCCAGTGACAAGACTTGTTCTAGCTGTGTGATGCTTATTTGCAGGCTCATGATAGTAAGTTGATTTTTATTCAAATTAAAACATAATAGCAAAGCAAAGTGTATGTTTTAGATCAGTGACATGTACTTCATGTAAACATCATCTAGAGCAGTGGTTCTCAGCTTCCTGATGCTCTGACCCACATGTTGTTATGGTGACCACAACCATAGAATTATTTTTATTGCTGCTTCGTAACTGTAATTTTGCTACTGTTATGAATTGTAATGCAAATATCTGTGTTTCCCAATGGTCTTAGGCGATCTTTGTGGAAGGGTCATTCGATCTTCAAAGGGGTCTCAACCCACAGGTTGAGAACTGCTGATCATGGGCCTCATAGGGGTGCAGGATAATATGCTCCTAATATCCTGCTTTTGGAACCTACACTGTAGAAAACAAACAAATAAAAAAAATCATTTGGTTCACGTACATGTTGAAGTTTTGACATTTTAAAAGACTAAAGATTCAACTGGACACATGGCAATAAACAATATTTTATTTTCATCATTGTTAGTTGAGTTGAGGATCACAAGTAATATACCAAAGGAAAACAAAGCTCACTTTTAACTTGCCCTAACGCTTTGGTAAAGTGCACATCAGATGAAGTCTGGCTTCTCAGTAAGAGAGAGTTGAAAGAAATATATTATTGGACTTGAGTGTGTGATGTGTGATTTAGAAAGTTGATCTGGAATCCACTTTAAACCTCTAAAACAATGGAAGAATGATCCAAATTCAAATAACACCAGTCCTAAAATGTCAGTCCCTTTCTGATACCACCCATTCTGGAGCCAATCTCTGATTTTCCAAACTCCTTTTAAGGAGAAGGGAATTTGGATCTATGTTCTGTAGTAGAGTAGTGTGTCAGGGAGTTGAATGTTGGAATGTCAGAAGCAGCTCAGGATTTCACACCATGCAACTAACAGGCAGCCACCTCACACTGATGACCATAATCAAGCATGCATAATGTGGGGTTTTCAAGGTTTGCCCAATTCAGATACATGATTCAGTCACCCAAGAGAGCCTGCTTTGACTTCTTGGGTCTCTATTGCTGGGCATCTGCTGGGGCCAGGTATGTTCCAAACATGCAGCTTGTCTGTTACACAGCCTGACTACACACTTCATTCTCCTGTAGCAGAACAGATATAGACATAGGCCAGAAAAGATGGAGATAATGATGCTCAGAGTAAAAAGCCACTAGATAACAAAGAGTGCTCCTTCCCGGTAGGTACCATATAGTCATTCACCGTGCGTATAACCTCCAGTAGGTACCATATAGTCATTCACCGTGCCTATAACCTCCATTTTATTACTAGTAAAACACATGCTGTTCTCCTGGTATATAATCCACAATATTTGTGTACCATTTCTGAATTATCTCTCAGAATAAGTGACTGTAAATCAAGCATATATTTCCTTATAGTGCTCCATCAGACTATCAATGAAAGTTTGATTAAAAATATTGCTAAAATTTAGACTTGGTATTCTAAGGTAGACAAATATGGCTGAAAACTCATTAATGATTGTTATTTGGTCTTAACACCTCCTTTGGTAAGTTTTTCATAGACATTTAAAAGCTGTTCCACTGATGATGTGTAACAAGTGTTGACTGAATTTGCCAGTTGAATTCTGTGGTTCAGTGTTCAGCACATCTCATTTTCTTTGCTGTCTGGCCTCTAGGTGGGGACAGTGTCCTAGAAACTCCAAGTAGGACTTTCAGTAGGTTAGGATGCCTGTGATGGGCTCTAGGACCTGTGGGAAGGTAGTCAGAGGGAAAATATTTCATTCTTTCCTATTCTGGGGCTCACTGGAGGACAGCTCCAAATGTCTGTCTCTTTCTGGTTACTTTCCCTGCATTTTTAGTTACCTCCTCACTAGAATGATGTGGGATGGTAGACATGATTTCATTTTCAAATGTCGCCCTTGATCTTTCAACTGTGTTTTATTTTAGAATTTTTGGCAGTGGACCAGTTTGCTCTACTTTACCTTCCTTTTTTTGAGATCTATTTTTATTAAATCTATGCAATATTTCACAATATTCAGTATTTCTTTTCTTTTTTCTTTTCTCTATTTTTCTAAACTATAAAAAATCTCTTGTTTTTAATCTGAGTCCCTCCAAATCACAGATCTGTAGACTGGAAGAGAATTTTAACCCATTGCTATGTATGAATAGTTCTCCTAGTTTTGTGAAGAAGATTTTCTGAAAATGGTCTTCTGGTGCAGCTGAAAAGTCAGAAATAGTCTCTAAGAGACAATGAGAGCCTGGATTGCAGGGTCTGACTGCCTTGTTTCAGTGAATAGTGTTACTCATGCCAGCTTTGTGGATTTGAGAGTTCATTTTATACTCAAGTTCTGTACCTGTAAAATGGAAACAAAACAGTATGTCACCTTTACAGTAGAATTGGGTCTAGAAAATAAGGACATCCATGCAAAGACTGTAGGGTCAGTGAAAAATACATCCAATGCAAAAGGCCAGAGACTGGAGCATCTAAACAACAAATAATCAGCTTTGCAATGATCTCAGCTCTCCCACTACTTTGATACATTTTTCACTACATTACAGATTGTGTCATTCCCTTAATTTCTTAAAATCACATCATTCAGTCTTTAAAAGACCTTAGCAAAAGAGCTAAGAATAAAACGATGCCATTCAGTAATTTGCAAGGCCAGTGTCGTCATCACAGTCTCACCAAGCACTGTCCTCTTACTTTGGATCTGTCAAAGAAAGTTTTATTATGCCCTGGAACTCTGGCTTAGTGGCAACTATGTTTAATTTTCTGCCTGCATTTTTTTTTAAATAGGAAGAAACAGAAATCCAACTTTGTACCATTTTAAAGTCATTGATTGGAGAGGAATCACTAATAAATTCACAACATGCCCCAACACCTACATATTTGCCTGCAAGTCTGTGGGTTCTCTCTGTCTTTATAAAAAGGTCATATCTGTGGTCTCAGGTAGTTTTCTGTGTTCTGGATAAAGTAAAAGAAAACAAGTCCTTGCTCCCCCTTTTTGTGTCTGATTCACAAGCATACTTTGCATTTCCATGTGTCCCAACAGTTCATGCTGTGGTCTGTGTGTTTAAGGAAGCTCTTAGTTTTCCTTTTTCCTCCCTAAAGGCTCTGAGATTGTCTTTAGCTTGCTTGTCTGTGAGGCATGCCAGCTTTAGGATCTCATGAACAGCTTGTATACTTAGAAATTGAGAAAGAGTGGCAAACAGCACCCAGGTTCCTCTTATTCTCTGTGGCAGCTAAACTTGAACATTATTTCAATGCAAATAACATTTAGATTGCAGCCTTTTATGGTCTTGCAAGAAACTGCTGCCTGATTTTTAGATAGGGTCTTTAACTTACAAAAGTGCAACAATATTCCAAGGCCAAAGAGAAACTAAAGCAAAGATTTTTTCCCCTTTAAATCTTTGGTATCGCTGTGTTATGCCCACATTGACTGAAAAATCTCTTTCTTAGAACCTGTTGCTTCCTCTCTCGTCCGCTCCTTTACAGCTTCACGATCTCCATTCACCCTCATGGCCACAGATATACGACTTAGAATCTGGGAACTCTTACACGAGTGAGAGGGTGTGGTATTGTCTTTCAGAGCCCAAATTACCTCTCTCAAAGTAATATCTGCAAATTACATAGCTTCAGTTTTCATATGGCTGAACAGAATTCCCCTGTAAGTATGACGGCATTTTCATTGTCTGTTCATTATTGATGAACATCTGGTCTCGTTTCCTTATTCACCATAGTCAATTGATCTAAGACTTGAGGTTAGATTGGTTACGATCAAGGGCACCATTCTCTGAAGTTCCCGATTCCTTTGTGATTGTTCCAAATGGGAAATGTTTCTTGATTAATCTGCCCCGAAGGGTCACACATGCAGTCAGGGATTTCAATTTCCCCAGCAACCAAAATAACTTGATGTGTGAAATAAATGCCTTTTATATTTCTCTAAGTCTCTAATGACTTTCTGTGCCAATGTCTTGGTAAGTAGTGGCATCATAATTATGCCTATTTTTTTCTTGGCCAAGCCCTCTATTTAAGTGAAAGCCAGTAGCTAGAGTGAGACCCAAAAAATCTGAATCATGTCTCCTAATTTAATATTTCCAAGGAAACTGCTGCCTCTTCATTTATGCAGGGCTCACAAATCCATATTTCTCTTCTCTCCTTTCTCCTAAGTTTGACAAGAATGGCTTTTTTCGAACTCAGGCAGTAGCAAGCCAAGCCTCCTAAAGGAAATTATAGTGAGAATGGGAGGAGAAGTGTGACAGTTATCAGCACTCAGTGTGACAAGAGCATCCATCATGTCTGCATTGAGGCTCAGGGTCTAGGGAGAAAGAAAAAGCAATAGAGCAAACAGGAGCGTGGAGACTTGCTTGATATGTCCATGAGTGCTGTGGCTGTTAACTGTTGCTGGAACTGGGGGTTGAAGGTCTGGCCCTCCTTAATCCTGGGGCCATCATACTTTTCCTACACGCAAGGGCCGTGCAAAACTCTGCACCAGTCAGCACTTCCTTTGGTGCTGTTTTCATTTTTTTTTTTTTACTTTTGCTTATTAAGAGCTCTTTATGAACTTGACAAGAAAAGAAATTATTACTTTTTTCAAGAATATAACAACTAAATTCTTTATTCTTAGAGTAGGGTCCTGCATTGATTCAGCTAGGCTGTCTGCTTAGAAATGAGTTTCAGGAACTTTTCTCAGTGATCATGCTGTAGGCACTTACTGCTTTGTGTGGCGTTTTACACGAGGACTGAAGACCCGAATCAGATCCTCATGTTTGCAAGACTGACATCGTACCCACCGAGCGGGCCCCCCATCCTTCTTTCAGAGACATGTTAGATAGCATTTCTGAAATACACATCTGCTCACAGAATGAAACTCACTGTGTTTATTTCCAAAGGAGGTTCTCTATTGATCAGGGAAGTTTTTCTTTAATTTTCTTCTTTTCTTTTCTCCATTTTGTGGAGCTGGGTGAGACATATTGAGCCATTTAACCTGAACTTTTGTCTCCAGTCTGTCAATTTTCTAGCAGTGCAATCATAAACTATTTTTAGCCTCCTGAAGCTAAGTTACACACACACACACACACACGAAGGAAGTGACATTACTTTGTACATTGTACATGTTAAACAAAATTAAATAGGATAATATGTGTTACAACATTCATATTTAGCAAATTGACAAACATATTTCCACTCTGAATTACATCTCTTAATCCTGTTTTATCCTCATCTAGAATTCCAGTTCTTGATTCCCTGACTATGAATTTGCTCATATTATCCCTCTCTTGTGTGAAACTTCCATCTGTTTTCTACCCCTTCAAACCTTACACATCCTCCAAGGCCCAGAGCAGGTGCTAATTACTACACAGAAATTTCTGAATAAGTTTTCAAGGTGGCAGGCACCTTGGCAAAGAATGAGTATGCTAACTCCAATATAAGTAATCATATTTATCATCAAAGTTCTAATCTCTTCATTTCTGTGCCACACAATAAGATTAATAAAATAAAGCTTAAGGTTTATCCAGTTAGCTAAATAGGACTGCATGAGAAAAAGATTTTATATCTAACCTGGGACGAAAGAGTGACCCGAATAATCCAGTGTATTTAGCTCTCGGCAAGTATTTCTCAACTAGAGGATCACAACCCCTTTGGGGGACAAGAGACCCTTTCACAGGGGTCTCATATCAGATATTTACACTATAGTTTGTAATGGTAGCAAAATTACAGTTATGAAGTGGTAACAAAATAATTTTATGGTTGGGGTCACCACAATTTGAGGTGCTGTATTAATGGGTTGCAGCATTAGGGTAGCTGAGAACCACTACTGTAGAGCTTCTCTGCCCTGGAGGGTCTTGTGCTCCTATGTGCCCTTTACCTAAGCTTGACATTAACTGGGCATTACCTATGTCTGTCACACCCAAGGCAAGGCCTGTTCTTCATTGATGCAGAGTCAGGATCTTATTATTATTGGCAGAGCTAAGGGGTCTCAATGGAGAGAGCCTCAGCGGTTATTTGCAAGCTTGTAATGAGAATCACAACATTAGCTCTGATTTCTTATACACTTAGAGCTTGAAATTCTTCATTGAAACCTAAACTTTTACTAGTTTTAAATTTCCTTTTAAGAAAAAAAAAGTCACACATATGTCTGGGAAAAATTTTCCCTTTCTGAGATTGACATATCAGCCTTTTTTTTTTTTTAAATGATGTCTCCAAATACAATAAGTGTAAAATAGATGTAAAGAGATGTATTTTAGTTAATACAAGAATTTGAACCATTGCACTTACCTTCCGGTATCCATTTCTTCAAAATATCTTCCTGGCAAATTAATTGTAGTAAGTACATCTGTCTCTACTTACCTCTTTATACATTAGTTTTGTATAATGTAGACTGATTACAGTTTTGTCATCCCCAACCCCTCCCATTTTATCCCTGTCTCCCCTCCCACTTTTATCCACACTCTATCTCTTTTTCAGAAAACAAACAAGAAAAATCTAAGAAATAATAATAAAATAAAACAAAAACAAAAATATCAGAACAGGGTGAAACAAGCAGATTCAAAAGAGTCAAAGAAAAAGCACAAGAAACACATATAAACTCAGAGGTACACACATTGCACACACAGTCTCAAAAAACCCTCACAGAACTGGAAGCCATATATATATATATATATATATATATATATATATATATATATATATATATAATGAAAGGGTCTGTAAGGTTAAAAAAAATCCTGATTCAACACTAATGAGAAAAAGAACCTCCAAAAATGCTGTTGAGTTTGTTTTGTGTTGGCCATCTACTGCTGGGCATGGGGTCTATACTTAAAGGTATTTATTTCCACAGTGAGATTCCCTTGGACAAAACTGTTTCCTTTGCACGTGGTTATCAATAGGAGCTCGTGTCTGCATTAGATCGGGAGGGTGTGTCCATTTCTGCAGCTCTAGAACACCGTCTGGTGCAGACCCATGCGGGGCTCTGTGCATGCTGCCGTAGCCTCTGTGAGTTCATGTGAGTATCCGTCACACTGTGAAGAGAAGGTCTTGTTTCCTCCATGTCCTCCATCCCCTCTGGCTCTTACACTCTTTCCATCTCCTCTTCTCCCTGGTTTCTTGAAGGTTGAGAGAGGTAGTTGATGAAAAAATCCCATATAGTACTCAGTGCTCCAAGGTATCTCACTCTCTGTAAATTGCCCTGTTGTGTCTGTATTTGTTCCCATCTCCCATCTCCTGCAGGAACAAGTTTCTCTGATAATGGTCAAAGGCATTGATCTATGAGCACAATCAAATGTCCTTGGAGGTAGTATTATTACTATATTCAGTTAGCAAAACAGAAGCTGCTTGTTTGTTTTTCTGACTGCCCAGACTCCCGAAATAATCACATAGAAACTATATTATTTAAATCACTGCTTGGCCAATCACTTAAGTGTATTTCTAGCTAGCTCTTACATCGAGTATTAACCCATCTCCAGTATTTTATATTTTACCATGAGGCTCATGGCTTACCAGCAAGGTTCCAGGGTGTCTATCTCTGGTGTTGGCTCCTCCTGACTAAACCTTCCTCCTCCCAGTATTCAGTTTAGCTTTCATTTGTTTTAATGACCTTAGCCATTCTGACACAAGCTTTTCCCTGATGACAGTGTGTTTCTATAGGTGTTTCTTAGTCTTTTGTGCTTCTTCTTTTGAGAATTCCCTGCTTATATCTGAACTCCATTTTAACCTTTTTAAAAATATATTTTGGACATTAACCATATTGAATATATAGTTGATAAACTCTTTTCCCATTCTGCAGTAATTTGGTAATTTGCTCTGAAAGATAGTATTCTCTGCTGTATAGAAGATTTTCAGGTTCCTGAAGTCCTGTTTATTGATTATTTTTAGTGCTTCTGCATTTGGTATTCTATTAAGAAAGTCTCTCCCTGTGCCAATGAGTTCAGAACTAATCCCCACTTTCTCTTCTGTCACATTCAGTGTACCTGGTCTTAAATTGACATCTTTGATCCATTTGGAATTGAATTTTGTGTAGGATGAAAAATATGGGTATATTTGGTTTCCTCTACATGAGGCCTTCCAGTTAGACCAGTACTATTTTTTGAAAATGCTGCCTTTTTTCCAGTGTGTGTTTCTGGCTTTATAAAAACCAAAATAGGTATCCATAAATGTGTGGACTTATTTCTGAGGCTTCAATTCTATTCAATGATCAACATGTCTGTTTTTCTTTTTTTTGTGCCAATACCATGCTGTCTTTATTATTATAATTTGAGTTCTGGGATGGTGATACCACCAACAGTTCTTTTTTTTTTTTTTTTTTTTTTTAAATTCAGGAATGTTTTAGCCAATCTGGGTTTTTGTGTTTCATATAAAGCTGAAAATTACCCTTTCAAAAAATGTGAAAAAATATGTTGGAATTTTTATGGTGATTACATTTGAATATGCAGATTACTTTTGAAGGATGGCCAATTTTGCTATGTTAATCCTACTGAACATGATATGGGAGATCTTTCGATCTTCTGATATTTTCTTCAATTCCTTTAAGTCTTTATCTTGAAAATTTTTCACTTGCTTGGTTAGAGTTACTCCAGGATATTTTATAGTATTTGAGGATATTGTGAAAGGTATTGTTTTTCTGATATCTTTCTCAGTCTGTCATTTGTATATAAGAGGGCATTGATATTGACGAGTTCATTTTGTGTCCTTCTACTCTGCTTAAAGAATTTATGAGCTGTAGAAGTTTGCTAATAGAATTTTTAGGATTACATGTTTATTATCATGTACCTGCAAATAAAGATACATTGACTACTTTCTTACTTTTTAAATCTCCTTTATCTCTTTCAGTTGTCTAATTGCTTTAGGTGAGACTTCAAGTACCATATTTAACAGGAATGGAGAGTGGGGATAGTCTTTTGTTGTTCCTAAATTTAGTGGAAGCAGTTTTTCTCTCTGATTAAGTTGATGTTGACTATGGGTTTGCTGTAGATTGCTTGTATTACACTGATGTATGACTCTTATATCCCTAATCTTTCCAGGATTTTTATTTTATGGAGGTGTTAAATTTTGTCAAAGATCTTTTTTCTTAACTAATGAGATGATGACGTGTTTTTTTGTCTTTCAACCTGTTTATATGATGGATTACATTGATGGATTTACATATTTTGAACCATGCCTGTATCTCTAGGATGCAGCCTACTTGATCATGATAGACGATCTTTTAATATGTTTTTGTATTCTGTTTGCAAGAACTATAGCTTCATAAAAAGAATTAGGCAATGTTTCTTCCATTTCTATTTATTGTAATAATTTGAGTAGTATTGTCATTAACTCTTTAAAAGTCTGGTAGAATTTTGTTCTAAAACTGTCTGGCCCCAGGTATTTTTTTGTTTGGTAGAATTTTAATTAGTGCTTCTACTTTATTAGGAGCTATAGGTCTGTTTAAATTGCTTTTTAAATTGCTGCTTTTATTCTTCTAGGAGGTTATAGGTTCATTTAATTTGCTTATTTGATATTTATTATCTTTATTGTAGGGAACTGTATTCTCTTAGAGTCTAAGAGATTCTAAAACTTGGAGGTGTCATGTTGTATTAAGAAGCACAATAGGTCAATGAGTGATGGGATGGATGGAAAAAGGAGCAGAGTAGAGTGTTTTTGTAGTCTATGAATGTTATCTGTGAAAGTGTGTTGATAAATGTACTGGAATGCCCAAGTTGAAGGGTAACACTCAGGAGACTGGATCAGCTTAGTTAAAACATGGTATGATCATTGGCCATAGAGGAATCCCACTCTTACTTAACATGATGGTACAAACTATTATTACATTCGCTAAAGTTGACATCAGAGCTGAAATTAGCATTCATTTCTTTCTGAGCTCACCTTTAAATCCTTATTCTCATTTTGCTCATCTCAGTGATTTCCATGTTGACAAGAATTACATACTGTGTTTCTGATCTTAGCCATTCTGACAGATGTAAGATGGAATCTCAGAGTCATTTTGATTTGTGTTTCCTTGATGGCTAAGGATATTGAACATTTCTTTAAGTGTTCTTTGGCCATTTGAGAGTCCACTGGTGAGATCGTGCACCTCACTGTGAAAATAAATATGGCAGTTTCTCAGAAAATTTGGAATTGGTCTATCTCAAGACCAAACTATACCACTCCTTGGCATATACCAAAATGATTCTCCATTTATCACAAGGACACTTGCTCAACTATGATCATAGCAGTTTTATCCATAACTGCTAGAAACAAGAACCAAAGAATGGATAAAGAAAATGTGGTACATTTACAAAATGGAGTATTACACAGCTGTTAAAAAATTACATCTTGAGATTTGTAAGCAAATGGATGGAAGTTGAAAAAAATCAGCTTGAGTGAGGTAATTCAGATTATATTCTTTGTGTTTTTACTAGATATGACATCATTTTGGACAGGACAAACTGTGGCCTGTATATGTGTCTCTTTTGTCATATTTAGACTGGACATTTGGAAATTTTAAAGTATTTTGAAATTTTTGGATAAGTAACGGTAGTTTGGAAAAGAGATAATGGCTATATGAGTTTATAAAAATGTGCAGACAAATGGTATTTAGCCTATCATTCATCTTTCAATTACATATTTTTAAAGCTAGATAAGTTATAGTAATGTTTGGTCTAAAACACTAACATTTATAGTTATTTATTTTTTATACCACTATTATGGATTTAAATATTGCCTTAGTTTTTTACTATTTTGTTAAAAAAATTGTACCTTAGTGATGAAATTCTATACTTGAACAGCACATTCCTCAGCCCTATTTAAACAGATATACATGTGACCCATATTATTTCATTGAAAGTATCACCAACAAATAGGTTAAACACACTGGTGCTAATTGAAAAATGAAGAAACAAATCCAATTGGAGCTCTGTCTTCAGTGATATCCTTTGTAATCCTGTGAACCAGCTTTCTCCTGGACTATCCAGGACATATCGGTTTATATGGTATTTTTCTGTTTCCAGGGCACAGCATTTAGGTCACTGTTTTGAACACCCAGTTCTCTTTGCATGTGAAGAGTAGGAAAGGTTTAGCTATGGTTGGCCCTGGCAAGGATACTGTGCAAACTGATTGGTTAATGTATAAAAAATGTTCTATATGCTAACAGCCACTGATTGATTATAAGCCGAGGTTACAAGAGCATCTCTTTATATGTATTTTGCTGCCTCTGACACACTGCCTTTCTGTTTTATTTCTTATGATCTTATGAACTCCTGTCCCTTATGCCTGTCCAATTAATTTTGTCATTACATCGGAGATCTAATTTTATAAAATTTCTTTTTTTAATGACTTAGTAGATTAATTTGGAAGATGGGAGTATGTTACGTTTCCTGTTGAGTAGGTAGAAAATGAGGTCAGTAAGGGGAGTCTAGAGGACTTGATTTTGTACCCTGTGAACCAATAGGACTTTATCATCCATGACCAGGGTCCCAGTCTTATTTGCTCATTAGAATGAGGGTGCCCACCACCACTTTCCTGGCTGCGGAGCATTACTGTGCAAACTGTCAGAGTATCTTGAAGGTCCGAATTCTTTTTCCATTGCAGTGGCCTTTTTCTCCTTGGGCACTCAATTACCTAAATTATGGAGTTAGCAGTGACTTTTCAATTTTCAAAAGCTAATTGAATGTAGTCTCATGAGCTGCAGAACCTGGTGCTCTGGGGGAAACTCTAATTCTGCCGAGACTTTGTAATCAACACCAGACACAGTCCTAGACCATTTTCCACAAAGGCAATAGAGCAGCAATAGGAATTTGATGGCGAATTATTCCTTCCTTTGAGATTTCTGGTTTTGGTCAATGCTAAACCAGGTCTGGAGGTTCACTATGCGTGTCAAGGTATGTTTCAAGGAGTTAAGGATGATTTCAAGATCCTTTAGGTAAGGAACTTCTTTGTGTCTGAGACAAAGACTAAAGTACCTGGCAATTAAAGGTGGAAAACCTTTCAGGGAGGGAAATCTGAGTAATAAATATATTTCAGAATGACCTGTACCCTATGCTGCTGTATGGAACAGTGACTTTCTAGCTTCGTGTTGTCCTTGATGACTGCATTCTCTAAGCAGTTGACTGTGTGTGGAGTGCAAATCCTAAGGCAATCTGACTATTTTGTTTCTGCAGAGACATCCATTACTGACTTAGCACAAACTCTGATGCAGATTGATGAGTAACCTACTCATGCAAGTAAAAAAAAAAAAGTGTTTTCTATGAATTGATCAATATAGATCAGGTACAAATGAGCACATGGCTGTAACAAACTAAATCAGAAAGAATAGTCCTGTGTACAGAATAAAAGGGAGGCACATAGTGGCACCCATCAACCTGTTACTTAACTAACCCTCTCTCTCTCTCTCTCTCTCTCTCTCTCTCTCACACACACACACACACACACACAGACACACACACAGACACACATACCCCCCACACACAAACATTATTGCCAGGAAATGAATTTTTGACCATTCATGGCTCATCCCTACTCATTTGGACAGGTCTTGTCCTGTTCTTGCCATCAACTTGCTTTAAATGTATTTTGACTTTTATCTACTTTACCAGAACAGGCTGGGTTCAATGGCCTCTGAAAGCCCTCTGAATGGACCCCTTAATATTTTATCTAATCAGTTTGTAGTTACTCATTTTATATCCATGATACCACTCTGCCTGCTTTCTGTAAGACTTCTCTGAATTCTAAAGCCTTTAAAACCCTTTGTTAGCCATTTTTTTTTTTTTTTGGTTTTTCGAGACAGGGTTTCTCTGTGGTTTTGGAGCCTGTCCTGGAACTAGCTCTTGTAGACCAGGCTGGTCTCGAACTCACAGAGATCCGCCTGCCTCTGCCTCCCGAGTGCTGGGATTAAAGGCGTGCGCCACCACCGCCCGGCCCTTTGTTAGCCATTTTTTGCTTATACACTACCATATAAGTTATACTATATGATCAGAGAGTTAATTCTGTCTAGAATAAAAGAGCCCCAATTTGCCAAATTGTTATACTATCAAGTAAAATAAGTTGGGTTCATAAATTACAGCCAATAAAATCAATGAAACATATAAACTGTTCTTCATCAACCTTGACATTATGGAGGACATGCATGTGTCTGTCTATATTCCTAACAGGTCTCTCACAGCATCCTATTGTCCATGTAAACATTATCTCTGGAACTCAGTCTAACTACTTCTATTGACCCAACTACTCTCTGCTTTCTCTTTCTCCACCTGTGACTTAGAATATAATGTATTTAGTTATAGAGAAGAATATTACTTCCCCCAAATGTGAACACCGTATTCACTTCTATCACCATATCTTCCTATTTATTCTTTGATCTCCAGCAAAAATATAAAATGAGGAAAAATTTCATTCCACTTTCCACTTACAAACTAGGCATCCGCTAGCCAGATCCAAGTAGAAAGAAGACTGTGGACTGGGGCAGATGAAACAGAATAGGAGAAAGAAAATAAAATGATCGTTCAGAAACTTCTAACTGGGTGAAAAACTTAGACCAAACTGTAAGTGTGAATCCTGGTCAAAAGCTTAGAAATATTTATAGATTAGTGTGGTCTCATGATGGTTTGTCAGTGTGAGAATTGCTTGATTCTACCAAATAGGAAATGGATCTGCAAGATTGTGCATTTTATAGGAGTATTTCCATGTGAGGCTTAGAAAATGTGTTGGGGGTCAGAGGCTGCATAGCCAATTCATAATTTTGTGTTTCTTCCCTGACAAGAAATGAAAGATAAATAATGCTGAATAATGCAAATGGTATGCAATGGGGTCATTCTTAACTTTTCCACATCGGTTCACTCTTCCTTCCTCTTTGGTGCCTACTAAAGCAAATGAAAGTTAAGTGAAGCATGAAAACAAAACACAAAACAAAATCCTCACCATGTATTTCTAGGATGAACAATCATTTAAAGTTTCCAATCACCCCACAAGACAGCCTAAGACTTGAGATGTAAAATGTGTTCATTATTATATTTTAATTGTTACAGAAGACAGAAAAAGATAAGTGCATATTTCCATTGCTACAAAGCATATTTATATGCTATAATAAAGTTTCAGAGCAGCATGCTTATACATTTTCTCATATCCACATACCTTATTTTATTCTCCTGCAGTTCATTATCTTGAGATAATAATGTATTCAAAACTAAATATTTTTAAATACTTAATACGCGGCAGGTACCTTGTATATGCTATTTACTGAAGCAACACGACATTATGCAACAAGTACATTTTTATCTTCTTTCATTTGTTCGAATTTTTATATTTTGATACAAGGTTTTATATAGTCCAAAGTGTCTTTAAACTCCCTAAGTAGATGAGTATGACCTTGAACTTCTGACCTTCCTGTCTCTACATTCCAAGTTCTGGCATTATAGGTATATAGCATTTTACATTATTTATAGAAGACAGAGATCAAATTCAGGGCTCTATGCTTGACAGGCAAGCACTCTACCTGCTGAACTATATCCCCAGTTTTTTGTTCCCTTTTTATATAAAGACATTAATGCTTAGATAAGTGAGGTCGTTTATGGTCACTTGACAGATGAGTAGAAGACTAAGATCTAAACATTTCTGTAGAAACTGGAAACCTCAAGTGCCCACTCTGAACTTCCTTGCTGCTCTTTTCTCTGTGTAAGCTGTGTATGTCACTCACCTGAAGTGGATGCTCTGTAAAGTAGTAGAAAGGAAGAGAGACTGTATTGAGGGGTGAAGGGATGGACATGGAAGACATAGGACTGAGACAACCTTTATTAAATGTGCTAATGTTCACACCCTTTAGAGAAAAAAATGCCTGGGGAATAAAAGGTGGATGCTTAGAATATGTCTATGTATCTGAATTTAGTATTAATTTAATATTTTGATTTTATATTTCACATAGCTTAGGTTTTGAGACTATACTAATATAGTTTCCACTAAAAGCAGTAAATTTTGAAACTTTTTAGGGAAGAGTACACCAGCAGTATAGACTGCTGTGATGACATTTTTTGAGAAGTGATGCTTTTGACGTATGCTCATCCAAACTCAAATTATCTCATAATGGTTTTATGTTCTTGCTAAGGTGCCCATATTTCTCCCTAAAGCTCTAGATAGTTATGATCTTCCTTGATTGATGCTTTGCCTTTTATCAGCCAGACAAAGTTGGAGGCAAGATGGATTGGAGCAAAGTTCATTCTTTAACTAGCTTGGACTCCATGAGATACACACCTTCTGTGTTAAAGAGTGATTCAAATTCTTTAAATTTACTCACTATGGAGAAGCACATTCCTAATATTTGCATGAAATGTCTTTGAACAGACATCAAAATGGTTTCCAATTTGAAGGTAAAGTCTGAACCCTAGGTACATAAATCCTTTATGGAACTTTTATAAAAAAAAAAACATAGTTAGAATGAAAATACTTTGCTATATTTTAACGTTTCTCTAGTCATCATTTTTAAGTGTATGTATGTACTTATAACCTCCGTAATCCATTTTTAACCAAGCACACATGATAAAACACACGCACACATGCACACCCACACACACACTTTTCTGTTTTAAATATTCTTCAATATAGACCATGTTCTGTAATATTTCCCTTTACATTCTCCATCAGATCATTGCTCTCTCCGATATTGAAGAGGTTCTGTATGCAATTCTTGCAGTTTCCTTCCATAGTTTTATAATCATTCTGTGCTCATATGTATACATATTTTATGTGTATGAATGCATGTACATGCTTCTCTATGTGGAGATATACATGTATGAGAATGCATGGGGAGACCAGAGGACACCCTTGCATGTCATGTCTTTTCCAAGGTACACTCTACCCTTTGTCTGCATGTTTGTGGTATCAACTTTCACTAACTTAGGTTAGGCTCACAAGCTAATTAACCCCTGACATTTGCTTGCTTTCTTTTTTTCTAACCATTCCATTTATGGATTTTGGGGCTGTCAAACTTAAGTATTTGTGCTTGTAGGGAAAGATCTTCACTGACTGGGCAGTCTTCTCATTTCTCCACAGCATTCATAGCTCTTTCAAAGGGCACATGCTTTCCATTGTTGATAGTTCTAGAAATGTAGTATATATAAGTAAATTCCCTTACAAATCTGTTTCCCTAGTTCCTGAAATTGGATGCTCAAAATTTAAGAACAACTTCAGCATATCTTCTTCCTTTACTTGACTTGTTGTCTATCACAGTTTTGAAATTAGTCTTACTTGATCTCAAAAAATAATATTCAAATTCCACATTTCTTTAGACATAATCATCAGTCATCTCTTATGAAAACTAAAAAAAAATAATTGCTAAGAATAGCATTAGAGTATCATTTGAACACCAGAATGCTATCAACAGAAGGAAATCTTCTCTTCACTGCTGATCGAATAATCCAGGAATGCATGATCAAGTAGAGGGATAGAAGAGGCAAACTATTACTAGACAGGACAGATACTGAAAATCAGTCCCAGGATGAAGACTCATCAAAATCAATTGGTATATATTAAAAAAGTTGTCCTTCATTAATACCAGTTTTCCTCAGAATATATAGCTTTATTTTTATTGCTGTAATTAATATGTAGAATAACTACTGGGATCCCTGTACTATTTGTGAGAAGACAGAAATAATTTTCAAAATGTTGGATTAATATGATTGTGCTGGAGAGTTATGTCAATTTGATAAAAGCTAACATCATTTGAGAGGCGGGAACCTTAATTAATGCTTCTATAGGGTCTGGCCTGTAGGGCATGTTCTTAATTAGTGCTTGATGGAGGTGGGCCCTGCCCATTTTGTATAGTGCCATCCGTGGGATGGTGGTCCTTGGTTCTGTAAGAAAGCAGGTTGAGCAAGCCATTAAGAGTGAGCCGGTAACTGCCTAGGCTCCCACAAAGCCAGTACGTGCAGTAGGATCAAAAACCCATTGCCATTGTTCTTGAGTTCTCAGTAGTCCTCATTGTCCGCTATGTTCAGCGAGTCTGGTTTTATCCCATGCTTTTTCAGACCCAGGCCAGCTGGCCTTGGTGAGTTCCCGATAGAACATCCCCATTGTCTCAGTGTGTGGGTGCACCCCTCGCGGTCCTGAGTTCCTTGCTCGTGCTCTCTCTCCTTCTGCTCCTGATTTGGACCTTGAGATTTCAGTCCGGTGCTCCAATGTGGGTCTCTGTCTCTGTCTCCTTTCATCGTCTGATGAAGGTTAATATTCAGGAGGATGCCTATATCTTTTTCTTTGGGTTCACCTTCTTATTTAGTTTCTCTAGGATCACGAATTATAGGCTCAATGTCCTTTATTTATGGCTAGAAACCAAATATGAGTGAGTACATCCCATGTTCCTCTTTTTGGGAGCCTAGGCAGTTTGGATGCTCACCTTACTAGACCTGGATGGAGGTGGGTGGTCCTTGGACTTCCCACAGGGCAGGGAATCCTGATTGCTCTTAGGGCTGATGAGGGAGGGGAACTTGATTGCGGAGGGGGAGGGAAATGGGAGGCGGTGGCGGGGAGGAGGCAGAAATCTTTAATAAAGAAAGAAAGAAATTAATTAAAAAAAAAAGAGTGAGCCAGTAAGCAGCCTCCCTCCATGGCCTCTGCATCAGTTCCTACCTTCAGGTTCCTGCTATCTTTGAGTTCCTGTCCTAGCTTCCTTCAGTGATGGACTATGATATAGAAGTATAAGCCAAATAGATCATTTCCTCCCCACCTTGTTTATTTTGAGCATGGTGTTTCATTACAGCAATTGAAAACCTATCTAGGAAATAAGTGCAAGCCAGGTGATAAAGCACATTTGCCTTGTCCTCTGTCTTGCAAGCCTGATGCAAGGAAATAATAGTTTCCCATCCTTCCTGACATCAGCTTAGGTAATGTCTTATAGATGGAGTGTCCTCTGGACTTTGTTATTATAACACCCTCCATTTCCTTCTGTGAGTATTCCTTCTGCTTATCATTTAGTTCCCCGAGCTTTAACTATCTGTATATCAAAATGATCATTTCTTATTTTTAGTTAAAAGTATTTTTATTAGCTCTTTGACAGCTATATACAATTATTTTGATATTATACACACCACTTCCGCAATTCTCTTCACCCAGACTTCTCTGTTGTCCAACTCTTTGCCCTCTTTTTGTTGTTGTTTAAACACATTAAGTCTCTAGTGAGTCTTTCTGTGTCCCACCAGGCAGCTCTCAAATAATCAAATAATGACATGGAGGCTTCTTATTCATTATGAAAGCTTGATTTTAGGCTTGTTTCTAACTAGTTCTTTTTTTTTTTTTTTTTTTTTTTTTTTTTTTTTTTTTTTTTGGTTTTTTTCAAGACAGGGTTTCTCTGTGGCTTTGGAGCCTGTCCTGGAACTAGCTCTGTAGACCAGGCTGGTCTCGAACTCACAGAGATCCGCCTGCCTCTGCCTCCCGAGTGCTGGGATTAAAGGCGTGCGCCACCACCGCCCGGCCTAACTAGTTCTTGTAACTTAAATGACCCCATATCTATTAATCTACATGATACCATATGACTCATGACTTTTACTTCTCCTCCTGCATATTCTGCTTGTTCTTTGTCTCACTGTCAACTCCCCCTTTCTTCTTCGGAGCTCTCTTTGTCTGGAAGTCCTGCCTATACCTTTTGCCTAGCTATTGGCCATTTAGTTTTTATTAAACCAATCATAGTGACATATCTTCACACAGTATAACTAATATCTCACAATATTAATCCAGTTCATGCTGTCCATTTTTCTTGAATGAGTGCTCTACAACTGAATTGTGGTTGACTTAGCAAGAGCCATGCTGTAAAGGAAAATGACTTTTCCTCTTCCAGAATCTACCTACTGCCAGTGTGTTTCAGACCCAGGAGGGATGCTGCACATATGGACTCACAGTGGTTGTAAAATCATATACAAGTCCTTTGTAAGTTCAGGTCTGAAAAAAAAAAAACCCTGATCATTTCTATTTTAATTGATCAATATTTAAAGACCTATTTATTACCAGTTCTTTATGTACAGATCCTATGAGTGAATTCTTTAAGAGGTTGACTTGATATTATGGTTTAGTTCCTGAATGTTAAGGCATATCATCCAGGATTATGCTACCACAGGAAAATGGACACTTTAGGACATCTGTTATAATGAGAGGCTCTTAGGCACTTGGAGCCTATTTTTTTTATTATTTTTTTCTTTTTTAATTAAAATTTCCACCTGCTCCCCGTTTCCCATTTCCCTCCCCTCCTCCCAAATATTGCCCCCTCCCCCCAGTCCCCTCCCCCTATCCCCACTCCTCTACTCCTCCCCCCACACCATTCCCCCTCCCTCTCGATACTGAAGAGCAGTCCAAATTCTCTGCCCTGCGGGAAGACGAAGGTCTTCTATCTATGTTGGAGCCTATTCTTTTTTTTTTTTTTTTTTTTTTTTTTTGGTTTTTCGAGACAGGGTTTCTCTGTGGTTTTGGAGCCTGTCCTGGAACTAGCTCTTGTAGACCAGGCTGGTCTCGAACTCACAGAGATCCGCCTGCCTCTGCCTCCCGAGTGCTGGGATTAAAGGCGTGCGCCACCACCGCCCGGCTGGAGCCTATTCTTAAAAGGTATTATGTGACCCTAGTCTCTAACAACTTCTTTCATTGTTTTGTGGATACAAGACGAGCGGCTTTGCTCTGTAACAGAGTAATAAAGATGTCTCAAGGACATTGCAGAAATCTGTAAGGCTATAGCCATCATGTGCTCAGAGATGAACAAATGCAAAATTTATTTAAAACAAATGCAAGTAATAACATTTGTAAAAAAGAACTGTTGGGTGCTCTGAATCCTCTTAAGGTTTGCTTCCCTGTGTTCAGTGATCTTGGCACTCATAGGTCACTGCAATCATGGCTGATACAGGCTCAAGCACAGTACATGCTGGCAGCTGTCTTGGAACTATCTGTGTGATGTTTGTATTTGAGGCATTCAGAATTGAAGTGCTGTCTGAGTGGCCAGGCAAAGTGTGCTTTGTGTAGAGGCTTATATTAATTATAAACTGCTTGGCCTTTTAGTTCAGGGTTATTATTAACTGGCTCTTAAATTAAATTAACCTATAATTCTTATCTATGTTTAGCCATGTGGCTTGGGACCTTTTCTCAGGAAGACATTCTCATTTTGCTTCTTCTATTTCTGGATGACGATTCTGCCTTTCCTCTTCCCAGAATTCTCTTAGTCTGGTTGCCCTGCCTATAATTCCTGACTGGCTAGTGGCCAATCAACATTTTATTAAACCACTATGAGTGATAAATCTTTACAGTGTACAGAGCATTATCCTACAGCATATTTGTGTTGCAGTTTGGGAAGTATCACCGAATTGGTTCATGTAGAGAAGTATAGAATAAAGCAGGAGCAATGGAGACTAACGTAGGTACTGATACCAGCAATGTGTAATGCCTGACACTGATGCAGGTAGCAAGGAAACTTGTCCATAGAGTCAGGGGACCATACTCTTGGGATTCTACTTCCCATCACCAAATGTACCCAGTGCTGAACATAGGGTTTTAGAATTTAATGTTTTTCCTTTTGAATTTGGTTTTATTTGGAGCTAATTCTGCTGACTCCTTTTTTCTTTCTTTCCTTGTTGCTGGGCCAAAAGATGAATGAATTTCCTTCAGTATCTGCTACTCTGTGATGTCCAGTTTCAACAATGGGCCCAATCAATTTTTCACTGATTAGAAATCCTTAAAATTGCAGACCGGATTCAAAGTTTGTAACCCCAGATATTTCTGACTCTGAGATAAACCGCTTACTTAGCTACATCAGTGTGAATAGCAACCGTCCTTGACCATTCTGACCACGCTTGTGCGGCTCTGTTTTCCACCGTTCTTGTCTCCCTCTCACTCACTACATGATTAAACATTTTAGTACGTTTATGTTTCTTTGTCTGTTTCTTTACAATAGTCTAATGGAAATGATTCTTGCCTATTTTGTTATATGACACTTCCAATCTGGAGTTTTGGAATTATCAGAAAGCTGAACAAGGGAATCTACCTCTGGGCTTTAGAGCTACTTGCAACCTGGTCTATGGCTCATGACACTTAGGAAGGGCTTTAGAACATAACTTCTGTCTCTTTGGCTGTATCACATTCTTCTGGATTACATTCAGAAGGTGAAATGCATGGAATTTTGGATGCTAGCTTTCATGGAGCTCAAAACTGGTAAAATAGAAATATGCTTTCAGCAAATTCATGAGTAATTTATCACTCATTTTATTTTTAAGGTTTCATTCTATCAAAATTAATAGAATTCTTTTCTATTGGACTGGAATAGATATTTTAAGCCTTTGACATTCTTTCATTAATAGATTTGTCATAACTGAATCTATTACATTTACCTAGGTAACTCAATGTGTGAATGCAGCACAAACATCAACAACTTCCCACATCATCTATTACATTGCAGATATGGTGATCAATGCTAAATTTGAGTATATTTTGAGATATTCTTTCTCTCCTCATGTTCTTCCAGATGCTCTCCCCATCCCTACCCAACAAACTTTAAGTTCTTTCTCAAAACACACAAAAATCCAATTAAACCATAAACCCTCCCAAAACAAAATAAGACAAAACAAAACTATAATTACAAATCAAAACCCATGAAACCATAACCAAATAAAATCACACACTAAAGACGATAGAGTCCATTATATGTTGGTCAAATACTCCTGAACATGAGACCAGCTTTAGAATAGTATATATATACACCAGTGTTAATCTAATAAAGAAAACAAATTTTTCCTCTGTCAATTCAGTTGTTAACCTTTACTAATTTGTTTTTATTCATTCATTCATTCATTCATTCAGTTTTTAAAAATACTCCAAAATAATATAAGATAAAACCAAAACTATCACATCAAAGTTGGGCAAGACAAACCAACATAAAGAAGGTCCACAAATTAGAGACCCACTCATTCACACACTCAAGAATCCCCCCAAAGCATTAAACTCACAGACATAATAATGTACTGCATAAAACCCATGCTGTTTCAGTCTCTGTGAGTGCAAACAAACTTTGCTCACATTATTTAGAAGGACTTATTTCCTGGTATTCTCCATCCCCTCTGGCTCTTCTACCTCGTCCTCCCCAGGGTTCCCTGAGTTCTGAGGGGGAGAATTTGGTTGCGACACCCCACTTTGGGCTGATTATTCAAGGTCTCTCGCTCTACATAATGTCTGGCTGTGGGTCTCTCTATTTGCTTCCATCTACTGCAGGAGGAAGCTTCTCTGATGATACATGATGACTAAACAAGTTTCTGATACATGAGTAGATTGTTTTTAGTTAAGTCTTTGTTGTTCTATTTTATCAATAAAGACTCTGGATCCAGATGATGGGGTGAAGCCTGCTAGCTCAGAAAGGCATAAAAAGAACCCATCTGCTTCCTCCTTTGCTATCATCCCAGGGAGCTTTAAAACTATACCATCTTAAACACAACTCCCTTAAACACAACTGAATGCTTCTCCCTTCTACTTCCTATGCATCTCCCTATTCATCCTTCTGCCTCCCTCTCACTCTGTGGTTTTATTCCTGCCGATTGGTTGCTTGTTCTACCTCTTAACCTGTGGTTGACTTTATTTAATTCTGTTTACCATATCCAAACAAAAAGCTCTTGGATTAAAGTTGTGTGCTAGGACTGAGCCACACAGAAACAGAAACAGAAACAGAAACAGATTTTTCCAGTAAATAATGTAACCTCGGGGTTTATAGTGTGATCAAATATTATGTAACATTAGTATAGCAGGATATCATCAGGAGTTATTTTTTTTTACTATGTTCTTTTATCTTTTTTATCCCCCAGGTTCCTGGCTCATCTAGTCTCAGGTTCTTGGTCACTCAAGCAGTGTCAGGTGTGGGTTCTATCTCTTGGATAGATGTTATTAATTAGTTACTGAAATCTGTTATTAATTAGTTACTGAACCAGAAAGTTTGCGCCACCACTGCCTTAGTTTGTGCTGCAGGTAGTACACCATTGTAGACTAAAGATTTCTGGCCAACTTGGTGTTGACATTTCTTCTTTGACAGTGTAGTGAGTATCTTCCTATACCAACGGCACTGGCGTGTAGGGGCTATGCTCATTGCAGGCACCTTCCTGACTTCTCCATGTTTAACGAGTTGTGTAGGTGTTGTCTTCAACAGTGGGGCTATGTTGTCAGTTTTTGGAGAGCAACCTATAGTCTTGACAATAGCCAGGGTTGTATGGGGATTCCCTAGAGGTTCCTTTGCCCAGGACTCAATTAGAAACAATCCAATCCTGATACTAGATGCTGTCCGGTGACAAGAAATAGCCAGTTGGAACTCTGTTTTCCTCATTATATGGTGATTTCATTTAGATTGCCTTCATATATGTACATAATTTAGGAAATTTCTACTGTATAGGTTTCTATAGTACTCCTCAAATGTCCCTTAACGTCAGCAGTCTCATCTATTATTTGGTGATTTCGTTTAGATTCCTTTTCTTATTCAGCAAAGCAAGTTAGGAAATGTATTAATGGCAATCTCAGAAATCTTTTGTTTGGGGAAATGGATTTCATTTGTTGTTACTTTAATAGCACATTCTTCTTATTTAAATGACATTTTGAAAGTTTGGCCATGGGAGTGATTTTTTTTCCTTATTCAAAAGAAAACCACACATCTACTTCCCTATGGAATAGCACACTAACTTGTGTTATCAGTGGATTTCAGCTCCTGAGTGTGAGATTCTGTGTTTCATAGGAAATGTCACTGGTTCCCAACATGTTGTTCCCAGGCTTTCCTGCTGTTGGTGAGGACGGCTTAGTTCTCTGCTACTCCCAACCATGTGATTTTATATAATTGTAAACACTGCCTACACTTCTATTATGTTGACATGCTCTCAGGCTTGAAGACAAGAGGCATTTATATCGGCGTGTTAACATTATTATTGAGAGCAAAGGCAGTCCTAATGGGATTCTTCTTACAGACAAGGAAATAACTCCTTCCTCTTTTCATCCTGCTTCTTGCTCTGAGCTAGTATTATTCAGTTGCTTTATCATCTCCCAGGAATTCTATACTGTCTGTTAGACTGGTTAGACGTTATGAGAGAAATAAATACAGAGAACACCATGAAAGCCCTTCGAGGGCTTATTTTCTACACTCCCCACTAAGTTGATTGCTGAAAAGGCAATCCTTCCTTTATGTATCCCACATCTCTTGGGACGTAATGTTTCCCTACTCTGCTCAGTGAAGACAGATATATTTTCTTTTCATGTGTACATCACACTTGACTATAGTCAGCGACTGCTATGGTCTGAAGACTTGTGGCATGGGAAGAGACAGGACCTGTATCCTTACCATCAGGGTACTTTCTGTGTTCAGCAGGGGAAGGATCCTGAGTGCCACAGGTTTTGTGATTATGAGTCCAAGATTGTTTTCTTAGCTCTGACTCTGGGAATTTCAGGACTTTGTAGTTAAGAATGCAAAAGTAAGATGGGAAGCTAAGCACCTGGGGTAAGATATTTTAGGAGGCACACAATCCTTGTCATAGTCATTTATAGCAGACAGTATTCATATGTGATACATACATTGTCTGCTGTGCGTGGCCGAAGGCATGAGGGGTTGGTGAAGTCTAAACATAGATTGTGGTACCAACTGGGGAAGTCAGAATTAGTTCATTTGGCTCCTGGCCTTTTCCTAACCTAGTCTTTCCTCCTGAGTTCCAAATTTTTAGAATCACCTGGCTTCCATGAATACTGCCAGGTGATCTGTCTCCTACTTGATTATTCAACTTCAGTGCTAATGAAATATCTTCCCATCATTTGACTAGATACTGCCAGGCTGGCAGGGATGGATTGTGCTGTCTTTGCCTTCAAGGAGCTCATCATGTAAAAGCAGATGAAAATGACGATGTAAATAATGAGAGTGTCAGGCAACATGTTATAAGCTATCTGATATAGAAGTAAGAATGATTTACTCCAGGAAAACTAGGGAGTGTATGTGAAAGAAGAGACATTTGATCATGAACAGAACACTATAGACAAAATTTCAATGAAAAAATGAAGGTTTTTGAATTATTGAAAATATGAAATTATAAGTCAATATACAAACTTATAGGTACAGTGATAGTGATGGGTTTTAGTTTGTCCAAAAACAAGCAAAAAAGACAAAGGACTAGCTAGACATTGTTCCTAAGTATAACGACCTTTTAAAAACATGTTCATTCATTCTAGAAGGCATTACACTGAGAGTTGTGTTTGAGGAAGATAAATTGAAAGAGTCAGGGCAGCAAGTACAAGCTATGTATCACCAAATTTGCCTTTGCTTTTGAATGAGCAGGTGTTGGTTCTCCCAGTACTTCTTCAGAAAGATTTATAATGTAATGACACTTAGGAGCACAGTGTTCACAAGCCAGTGTCCAGAAAGCAATGAAAAATACAGTAGGATTCAAGCCAGTGAGGTAAGAGTGATTTAAAATGTACAGATCAATAAATATGATATGTCACATTAACAAAATAAGGTAGGAAACTATTGATTATTTCAACTGATACCAAAAGGACATCAGGCAAAATTTACTTAATGATTAAAAATACTGAGCAAACTAGGAAAATATGGAAAAATACTTGAAGGTATAAAGCCAACTACACTAAACTAAGGTAAATTAAACTAAACTATACTGACTATGCAAGGTAAAAAACCCAACAGCTAAATTATACTGAGTGGGAAGAAGTTATAATCTTTCTAAGATCTAGAATAAGCAAGGATGCCCACATTTCACTGCTTTTCTTCAAAAAATTTCTGGACGTTCAGGCCAAAGCAATCAAGAAAATAATAAAGGCCACTGAAAGTTGCAAAAGAAGGCACCATTAAAAAAAGTACAGGAGATGGTAAGATTTTATATTTAGAGAAATCCCAAAGGCTATAGCAAACTATTGTAACTAATAAATAAATTTGGCAAAGTTGCAGAATTTTAAAATTTACCTAAAAATTAATACCATCTCTATATGCCAATAGTAAATTATCTGAATAACATTGTGGTGGTTTGAAAGAAAATGGCGTCCACAAGGAATGACATTATTAGGAGGTGTGGCTTTGTTGTTGGAGTGGGTGTGGTCTTGTTGGAGGAAGTGTATCACTGTGGGGGTGGGCTTTGAGGTCTCCTGTGCTCGAGCTAAGGTCAGTGTAGTATACAGTTGCTTCTGATGCCTGAGGATGAAGATGCAGGATTTTCAGCTCCTTCTCCACTACCATGTATACCTACCTGCATGCTACCATGGAGATAATGGACTAAATCGCTGAAACTTAAACATTTTTATAAGAGTTTTTATGATCTTGAAGTCTCTTTACAGCTTAGAAACCTTAAGACAGACATTAATAAACAATTCCATTTCTAACTGGCACAAAAGTACTCCCAGATAGCCCTGTGATATTCCAGAATGTAATGTATGCATTGTTCTTGATATTCTTCCCATATATATGGATCAATAAGATCAGTCAACAAGATTATCCAAATATTTTTTTTAAAGCTATACATGCCTGAAAGGTAAGCAGTCCCTATACTAGGTTCTCAAACTTCACTCTAATTTAATGATAGTAGTTTTAGTTCTGCATTGGAATCAACACTTTTTATTGCTGCTACTTAACCAGGCATGTTAGGCAACATCCCTGACATCAAGCCAGGTGTTAAATGGAAGAGCAAGGGGCCACCCCAGTGCAGGTGACTACAGACTCCATTTTCCATTAGGAATGAAACTAAAGGTAAAGCTGGAGAAATGAAATGGTGTTTTTCCTCAGTAGTGAGACTAATGCATTCCTGAGGCTGTTACTGACAGCTCCAGAGATCCATCCAGTGTCATATGCTGCTGCTCAAGGTACTGAATTTTCAGAATAAGGGAAAAATTAACATATTCTTGTGAGATTCTAAAATCAGTAACCAGTGCTTCAATTTTTCAGGCAATTAAATCATAAATTAGTAATTCATAGTTGAACTATAAAGCATTTACATGCTTCAGAAAGGAGAAAGGGTAACAATAGAGAGGGAGGAATGGATGGAAGAGTAGCACAGGGAAGGGGGTGGAGCGAGGAATAACTCACAATAACGATGTTGGAAAGAGCTGTGTGAAAATCTACTATTGCATAAGCTTCCTAGAATAGATAACTATTAGACATTCTCATTAAAAAATAATTTCCTACATTAATTCAAAGTGTTTTGGACATTTCCTAAATGTTGATAGCTACAGATGCCTGTCACATATAACTTGACCTTCTAAAAATATATAAGAATTAAGTTTTTAGGAAGAAATAAAAGATGAGAATTAGAAGATCTCTGCAGCTAGAACAGCTGTACTCTCCCAATTTAGCTGTCCTGTAATCAGACACAGGACCAAGACACACAATGACCAGACCTCAGGAGAATACAGACTGCATGCATCAAACTGGGGTTTTTGTAGTTAAGGAAAGGAAGGGGTTTCACTGTTTTCCTTAAACACACTTTTGCTGTTGTTATTTTTGGGACTGTATTTAATTATATTTCTCCTATATCTTCTCTCTAAATCCTCCAATATACCCATCTCTTCTTTCCTTCAAGTCATGCCCTCTTTTTTTTTTGTTGTTATTGCATGTGTGTATGTATTTAATGTATTCATATATTACATTATATGAATAATGTATACATATATTACTATATATATATATATTCCGAAATATATCCAATTGATTCCACATGGTTTTGTTTGTATAATGTTTTCAAAGATGTCTTTTGGGCCCTGAACAATCAATTTGTAAGCTCTTCTTTGGGGAGGGCCCCTCCTGATCCCAGCTTTACTCAATTTCTTGCTGTCCTGTGTAAGATTGAGGCCACATGAGCTCCCCCGCTCTACCCCATGCAGTTTGACATGTCCATAGATGTCCTCTGTGTTCATTTGAGTACTTGGATGGCAAACAAGCTGATTTTTGAAAGTGCAGGGTCTATTTTCTGGGATTAGGAATATTTGCTTTCATCTGTAACCTCCGAATAGCTGGCTTCTGGTAATTTTGGACTGAGTTTAGGGCCTGGCTTTATGTGTGTATAGGGGGAATCCTTTATACCTTGAGAGTCTTCAAATACCTACAAGTTCTACTGTTCCATATAAAGCATGTGGTGTCTCCTGAGGCCAAGAATGCTCTTCAGTTCTTCCTACCTTAGGCACTGTATGCTGGTCTGCCATCATTATGGACATATTTAGCCTTTCTCTGTAGCTTTGGTGCCTGTCCTGGAACTAGCTCTTGTAGACCAGGCCGGCCTCGAACTCACAGAGATCCGCCTGCCTCTGCCTCCGGAGTGCTGGGATTAAAGGCGTGCGCCACCACCGCCCGGCTCTTACTCCAAATCTTATATTTGAATAATTTTTGTCTCTTAGGCAGTTTAGTGTCACTCTGATTGGTCCATAATTACTTTCCTGTCGATGGTTGGACCGTGAATTTTGGTTTTTGCCACAGCATTACTAAACGGCAACTATAGATTCCATAGGAACTATTTGGAACATCATAATTAATTGCTTAAATATGATTTGTAGAAACACACCACACTTTTTACTTTAGAAATAAGCTTGTTATTAAAATGTGCCATTATGAAAATAGTGGAACAAATTTTCACATAAATCATATAGGATGGACTACGTGGTTCAAGTCATTACTATTATAAATTGCACTTTAATTAATTGTTGCCCATAATTCCTTTTTCTCTATTTTCCTCACAAGTTTGAAAATCACATCTCACTGCAATATTTTGCATCTCTAATTAAGTTGTTTTCATGTTCAAGTCATATTTCATTGCTCCAGATCCTTCTATTTACCAATAAATTGTGAAAATTCCATGATCAGAAGTTATGCATAGAAAAGCCTTTCTTTTTCCTTAAAAATTTGTTTTTAAGGTATTTCAGATACTCTGATATTTCCAAGTCCCCAGACAAAACCAAAAAAATAATCTTGCCATATAAGGTCAGTTTCTTCTTTATGTAGATAAATTATGACTGATTTTGTTCACTGTAATTTGCCCATTTTTTCATGTTTTATTTTTCCTTTTATTTCCACATTTTTTTACATAAATGAGTGTAATTTAATTTTTTTTTTTTTTTGGTTTTTTGAGACAGGGTTTCTCTGTGGCTTTGGAGCCTGTCCTGGAACTAGCTCTGTAGACCAGGCTGGTCTCAAACTCACAGAGATCCACCTGCCTCTGCCTCCCGAGTGCTGTGTAATTTAATTTTTACAAGAAGAACTTGAAGCTTATTTAAATCAAACCCTCAATCTACATTCTTAAACAGTCTCAAATATGTGTTTCCTAAATGGACAATTACTCTTTCTTTGACCTATCTTTAATTATAGAATTAGCTACAAAACTTCACTTGACATAGTGTTATCAAGATATTAGCCTTCAAAACATGTAAGCTATTGTTTTAAACAAGGAAGCTCAACTGTCAATGTAAATAGTCCTGATCTGAAATGAACACCATCTCTGTCTTGGATAGCAACATTTCACAGATCAGGCAGCTGTGCATTGCCCCAATAAAGAAGATCCTCAAAGTTCATAGGCCTCTTACAGGAAATTGTTTCATCTGGAAACCTCTTACTACAGACCCAGGTCATGTGAAAGTCCACTTTTTACTTCTCTTAAAAAGTGGAATTTTAATAAATGGAAGTACAACAGAGAATAAATATGAATTTTGCATTTAAATCAAGTAGGATGAGTCAAAAAAAGACAGGTGGTAGCTGTCAAAGGGCTTTACAGTAGAAGGTCAGTTAAGAGCAGAGCTGGGCTTGAATGAAAAAAACCTGACTGATCCAGCCTTCAGAAGGCACCCTGTCAGAAAGAACAACACAGCCGTCCAGATGGGCTCCACAGTACACTGAAAGTATTTATGGATGGCTTTGATATTCATAGCAATTCATTTTGTATACTCTCAGAAGTCATGCCATCTACCTATAGAAATCACAAACATACACAAAATGACCAGACAGACCTTGTTTATATTATCACATGTTTCTGAATTTATTTGCCTGACCCTATGAAAAATTAAACAAGGCATTCATTTATTATACTGTAGTGACTGGTGCTCATAGAGACGTTGTGTGGCCAGATTGTTCTTTGCTGCATCTATTTGATAGAAAGGTCAGGATGAAAGAAGGAAATAACATTATTAATCATTAGTTATCTATTAGTCTATGCAGAGTAATTGCTTATATACATTTGCTAATCAATTAATCAATAAGTAACGTCAATATACTTATAAAAGTGAAATCTAATTATATTTTGAAATTTTTGTTCTTCTCTGCTATTAATTCATGTTATCTAGTGTTCCCTCTCCATTCTATTATCCCCTGCCTGTACTGAGATTGTTTTTTACTTAGGAATGGCAGTGAGATAATTCAATGTGTTGACTGAACATACATGTGCGTTATCTGAAAAAACAGCATTTTGAAGTTCATTTGGGTCATATACATTTAAACATCATAAATTCAAGTTTTACTTCTTCCTAAATGTTACAAGGCCAGGATCTGTTTGCCAAGTAGAAAGCCATTTAAACACAGCACACAGAAGATCACGTTTCCTTGGCAACTAGAAACTAGAAATTCTCCCATCACAGTGTTCTCTAAATTCAGCTTACATGTCTGCACATTTTTCTTCTTTTATTTTTTTAAGTGAAAATGCAGCTCTAGAATAATGGTTAACCAGAATGGATAATAGCACAAATCAGAAGACCATTAACACAGGCAATTTGGCTGTTATTACAATTTCTATTCCATGTTCTTAAATAAATCCTTTAAATACTTAATGGTTAATTTGCACTTACCTCTGATTATCTTTAGTAACTGTCAATTTTGAAAAAAAAGTACTCTACATATGTCTGTAATTTTTCTAATTAGCAAGTTGAAATTTATTCTGACCAATAAAACTACTATCATCATATTTGGAAAGTAAATAATTAATTGAGTGTGTATTGATCTGTGAAGGATGTTATACAGCAGCTGGAATACTCACCAAAGGTTTTATTAACTTTTAAAAATGCCCTATGTGGACCTAAAGATAATGCAAGACAGTGTAGGGATACCTGGTTACTTTGAAAATATTTGGAATGCTTCTGTTTGTGGTAGACATCAAGACTTATATCCAAGGTTAAAAAGTATTAGTCTTTGCTTTACTGAATATAGTATTTTGAACTTTGGGGATTGCATAGATCACTGACTTTGTGTAAAATAACCAAGCACTAGAGCCCTAGTTACAATACTCCTGGTAGCGTGTTTAATGAGGTGTATATGAAATAACAAAGCTTTTCAGGTCTTTCACAACACTGTCCCTTGATCCTTATGGCTATGCAGCTCTCTTGTCTTCTTTTCTTTATACCAGGAAGAAGAAATCAAGGTCCAGAGATCTGGGGAACAGGGAGCACCTTGTATCATACAATCACATTCATTAACTTACAGAGGTTATTATGTGGAAGCAAGTTCTCCTGGCACAGTTAGTGCTTAACTGCCCAGCAGTCTAAAGTCTACATCTTGGTCAAATGTGTTTTCAAAACCCTTGAGTACAACATAAGGCTCCCCAACAAGGAAAACTGTGTCTTAAATAGCAAGAGACTTTGAAAACAGAGAACAAGCAGCACTTAAGTCTTTCCATTAACCACTTTTTTAAAAGAATGTAGCCCCAGTACTAAGATGAGAACTTATTGTACATGCTTGATGGTTTACTGAGCTTGGGTATTTGGGATTCTTCATATTTTCAAATTATAATTCATTACCACATAGACAACTGGATTCACAATCTTTCTAGTTGTTAATATCCTTAGATTGACAGGACACTGAAGGATGCTAAAAAGAAATCCCATACTAGCTCAGAATTGAATATAATAAAATGTCTTTTATTTAGGGGTAGACTCACAGATCACAATCCTCTGCTGGAACAGGGAACAGCAACCAAATCCTGTAGCTGGAAAAGAATCCAGACATGTGCTTTACATCAGCATATATAGTATAAGAGGCCATGCCCAAGTGAGTGAGTAACTTAAGGGCTACTGGTGGTAGGAATTCCTATGGCACCTCCCCCTTTGTTTAAATAAGAAAGTTTAAAACCTAATACAATGTTATATACAATAAGAAAAAAAACATCAAGTATAAAGTTAGAATTACAACCAGCATAAACAATATCAAACAAGAAACAAGTAATAAATATCAATAATTATCCTATTCTAATGAGTTTAAGTCTTGTATAATAAATAACTTGTTCAAGTAATGAGAGGAAAGGAATTACAACTTTCTAGTCTTCAATGCCAAAAGACACAAGAAGGGAAATAATATTACTTGAGTAATCAGGAAGAGCAAGCAAGCAACTTCCAAAATGTGCAACAAATGACAGAGACAACTAGCTATCTGGGCAGTCACCCAAAGTCTCATTTGCAATTTTGGAGCAACCAACTTTGGCTAAGGCCTAGGGTAACTAACAGACCATTTTCAGAGGCAGGAAATTTTTCAAAACTGTCTTACCCTGTCTTGGCAAGATTTGACACTCTTTTTTCTTATATCTTGCTTGTCTTGTCCAGACATCATGCATTTTGCCAGTGGTAAATGTGTGGGCAGTTCCTTGCCCAAAGGTCAGTTTTGCCAAGAAGAAAACAAACTCCAAGTGGAGTGTCTTTGGTGTTCAACATTCTCTCATGAATTGATTGGTGCTGCCAGGAGCAATTGTGTCTCAAGTCAACAGAGCTCTAAGTTATTTAAATGCCATATTCTACAGCTCTTTGAAGTGGTTGAAGATTACCTATCTATGCAGAATAAAATCTCTATGTATCTAAAGAACCTGATTAGTCTAACTATAAGTATGACAAAAATGGATGATTATTGACCTTTGAATCTTAATACCTATATAACTTAAAGACTAAGACTTCATATCAGAATATTAATCTTTAAACAACTGTGCAACAAATGAGGACAATGATCTCAAAATGTAAATGTGTAAATATCTTGATCAGAGGTAGAAATGTATATTGTAATTTGATAAATATATCCTAAAATTGTATCAATATACAAAATGTCTTAAGCAGAGGTAGAAGCATGCATGCATACAATATGACCAAATAACTTTGCCTAGTTAAACAAATGTTGTAGCTGAAAATATGAACATATTCAATATAAATAAAATAGCTCATAAGTATTCACTCTATTTCTCACTATTAATATGAGTGTGAGTAAGCTCACACTAATCTATTATCCCTTCCAATTTCCCCCTTTTTGAGTATAATAAAAGGTAATTTATTTAGGGATAGACTCACAGATCACAGTCCTATGCTGGAATGGGGAATAGCAACCAATCCCACAGTCAGAAAGCCGGAGGCAAGGTTTACATCAGCATATATAGTATAAGAGGCCATGCCCAAGAGGGTGGGTAACTTAAAGGCTACTGGTGGTAGGAATCCCTACAGTAGAACACAAAAATAGGCACATTACAAAAGAATTGCATGCCTCTAGATAGATAAGTCAAGAGTTAGATATTTTCACGCATTAGTTAACAAGGTTTGTTTTCACCTTGAATGTTTGACATAAAGTGTGCTACAAATAAACACAGAAGCATTGAGAGACTAAGGTAGAGTATGAGGGATTAAGAGGCATGGTAAAGGCAAGTCAGATGTAACTGATTCTTAGCACAATGTGCTCTTCTTTCTCAGTTCTTTGTGTTCCATTTGTGCTACATGAATGCCATTTCAAGGACTGTGTGATGAGCTGACTAGGAAAATAAACTACATTGCAATGGATCCTCTTTAAAAAGTGGCTGTGTCCTCAGGAGATGACTGCACACAACGCACACTGCATATGACGGTGATTTAACTCTCCTTACTGAAAGATGTATCTTTTTTATTATCTGCGCCAAAAAAAGGATACCTTGAGCTTTCTCTTTTAAGATAAATGATTACAAACCATCCTGAATAATTTTTATATGTAAGAAAGCCCTTGGTAGTCATGTATCTTCTGAACATAAAACTTTCTTTACATACACGTGTGGTTGTGTTAGTGTGATTCTAATTCTCATCCAAATTATATTTTTTGGTAACAATTTCTTAGAAGATCAGGATTTAGAAGACAAGAATCTTTTCTTCTGTTATTCTGTGTCTTTCTGTCTCTCTGCCTTTATATCCCCACCCCTCTCTCTGTCTCTGTCTCAGTCTCTGTTTGTCTCTGTCTGTCAATCTCTCTCTCTCTCTCTTTGTGTGTGTGTGTGTGTGTGTTGGTGTATAGGCCAATGTCAATATTAGGTTTTCTCCTTGATTGTTCTACATGATACCTTTTGAGATAGGTTCTAAACCCAGTAACCAGTGACAGATGGCTAGATGATCTGGTTAGTGAGCCAGGGATCTTCCTGTCTCAGTCCACCAAAGCTCAAAGCTATACTAACACTAAAGCTTTTGTTGTTGTTTCCTTGTTTGTCTTATTTTATGGCTTTTAACTCTGGTCCTGTTTGAGTTATTGTTGTTTTACTGATGAGTCACCAACATAATCTTAAAGGAATTCTTATTGGGATATTTGGAATACTCCTTTTGGACTCTGAAGTTTAAAATTTTGTCCATGAAATTCCATACAGACTTAATTTTGAAATTGAATTTAATACATAATTTAAAGTTTTCTTTGATTCTCTGGAATGTATGACAGCTCTTGGAGCATCTCAGTGACTTTCATCCCTGGTTCTTTGACTTGTGCTTTGATTGCTTCTTCAGGACATCACAACCCATGACTGCATTTCATTGCAATGTCTATGACTGTGGCGTGTGTTACAGACTGTATTTGTCTTAGCCATTATTTTTATATCTGTGGGTTTCTGCATACATCTCAGACCATAACTCAAATGTCACAAGCTATATTTCTTGCTTTGTTTTATAAAAAGACTTGCTTGTCAATCATTTATATTTGTTTAGTGTTTGTGTACTCTTAATCTGTGAAGGATGCCAGAAGCCTTTAACATAGGGTTTTATAGTATATCTTATGCTATATATACTTCTTTATAAGCTTCCAGAGAACAAAGACCACACACCCACACACTTCTGTGTATTCCAAGCTTGTGTATTCCAGCAAGTGCTCAGGGATGAGTCGGCTCATCTGGTGAGCGAGGGGCTGAATCCTGTACCTCTCACCCACTGAAAATCACACATTCAAGGTCCAACATTCAATGTGTCTGGTCTCTGGACCTTATTTGAAGACAAGGTCTTCAAAGAAGTGTGCAGTTCCTTTGTTATGTGCCTATTCTTGTGTCATGTTCAGTCCAGGGACAGTAGCAATTAGAAAGACCATGAAGCCAGCTCTCTATGAAGTAACAAACTGTAGTTTGAAAAATCACAAGTGTCATAAAATTTGAGCTTGGGTCAGATGTCATCAGCCCCTTCCAATACAATGAAAGTGATGTTGTTTTAAAAGAAGAGATTAGGAAACAGATATGTGAATGGGGGAGAGAGTAGGAGGGAGAACCATCTACAAAGGGAGACAGTGCTAGCCTGCAGTTCAAGAGAAGGGGTCTCAAAAAGAAACTAGTCTTTCCTGTGGATCACTTTGATCTTAGACTTCTCACCTCAGAACTCTAAAAGAAATTCTACTGTAAAAGGCTCCAAGTCTGTAGCACTCCGCATGGCCGATCAAGGGACCCAAGAGTGCATATTTATACAAGTCTCCACCTCTGAAACACCCCCTGTTCTCTCTCAACAGCTTCTTAGAGACTCACAGATGCCAGCACCCACTTCTGTTGCTACAAATTTTTTACAGTACATATGGGGGTATGGCAGACGTTTTCCCACAAACATGGAGGCATCCTAACCTGTGTCTTCTCGTCTCTCTTTTACCTACACATCACCAACTCTGATTATCTGTGACCAGACTGACTGAAGAGGTTATGTTTTAAGAAGAGAATCATTTTTCCCTAAGACTTTATTATACAATCATGCTTTACTGTACAGGATATGCAACAAGAATTATATGTTTATATTCAGATGAGAACTGAACCCATGGAATTCTACTATCAGATGGTTTGGGGGGATTTTGCTAACTGTTTTTGTTTGTTTTAACTTTATGTGTGTGTGTGTGTGTGTGCACTTTGTTTTAACCCTTAGTGTTTATCAAGATGCATCTTTGGGCTTCTTTTAAATTTCTCCCTAGTGTGACCATCTCATTGCTGTAGTTATTTTTTTCCAATAAAATAGCATTCTTGATAGTTAGCAGAGTAAGGGCAGGGTTGAAAATGCAGCCTGTGTGTTTCCATATGGGGACCTTGCCAGCTTTTCCCTTATGTTCATCTTTGAATGCTCAATGACATGGGTGTTTTTAATAGCACTTTTATATTCCTTTTCCAACTGTCTTTCTGCTCTTAAATGTACAGTATACAACAAGGAGTTCATTTCACCAATGTTCTCTCCAAAAGTAGCTTTGAGCACAAGACATCAAAAGCAAAATGAGTTTGGCAATCTTTACACAACATCTGTTCAGGGATTTTCCTCCTTTACTGAGAGGTGGAGAAAGAGAAGGAGAAATAAATACATACAATATGGCAACTTTTAAAGAAACAAAATAAAACAAAACAAAATAAAAAACCCAAGGAGACTGTATGTGAAAAACGAATAAAAGGGTCTTCAAGACAAAAAAAAGTACATGAAATTAGATTCTACACTAAAGACAAGTTCACATTTTATTAAGTTCTGCCCCTTTGGTGGTTATACCAGTTGCAATGGTAATACAGTGTGATTCATGGATCTTCCCTTGCATTCCCTGTTCCTCAATAAGCATTACTTACCATCAGGCAAATGACATCTGAGAAATCATAGATTTTCATTATTTGGCACTTTGTTTCAATGACCCAACCATACATAAAACGCTGTATGTGTGCTTGTTCTGACGTTCATTGAGGAAACTCCACCTGTTCAGGGAATGTTTCTGCTTATTGCCAACATTTGGTGAACATTGAGGCCATCGGCACAGAAGGCAATTGTTTTAAAATTAATAGTAGATTATTCCCCTTCAAATACTCTTCAGCTTTTCTTTTTCCTTACATACACAAAGCATATAAACAGTCAAGAGAGGAATGTGGTTTGAGAAAACCGTGAGCCCATGAGGAGGCTGGTTTTGAATTAGTCACCTCATATCCCCTAGAGGCTCAGACTCCACCCTCCTAATGCTTCTTAGTATCAGGGTGCCTATACTAATTCTATTTTGAATTTTCATGAGACAAAGTGACTGACCTCGTCTTCATGTTATATTGTGCCGTCTTACTCTATCAAATTCGTCCTCTGTTTCCTGAAGTGAAGGGAGATAGTGGAAAAACAAAGGAAGAGAAGCATGGTGGAGAAACACGAAGGATGAAACAATTAGAAAAGGCAGAAAGGGAATAGGCAGCTGCACATTGGGTCTATCCTCTCCACTCTGATCTGAACACCTATAGGTATCTGGTTTGTGTCCTACTTTGTTTTTGTACTTCATCAAGTGTTTGCCAGTAGTAGCATTCTGGAAGAGATTTTGTTCTTCCTATTCCACTTTGCATCTATCAGAATTACCTTCCCCAAATAGGTCTCTTTATAGGATTTCCCAAAATTAAGATGTCTAATAGCTTCTTGTGTCTAAAGAAGTGCATGAACTTCTGCATTCAACTTAAACGTATCTTGGCTCACTCCCTATGTTTTACTCATTGGTTTTAACTTTAAGAAAACTGCTTCACATTTTGGTAGAGGTGCACAAAGGCAGAGCCAGCCTTTGCACACACTGCAGGGCTTCTGGATACTGGAAAGAACTACAGAGGTTCGGAGGCGTGATGTGGTGGCAGAAAAAGAGTCTACAGGGCCTGCAATAGCTCCAGCTCCAGAACAACTAAGAAAAAAAGGCAAGTTTTATGGAAAGATGCTTTTAAAATGGAGACTTATGAAATCAGAAGGAAAGATGGTGGAAAATGGCTACACACAGAGAATGACAAATCTATACCCTCCACTGTCATGTCTTAGCCAGCAGGTTGAAATACAAAAGCCATTATTAGCTAGAGAGGTAGAAAAAAATAGAAGAATGGAATAGGGATTGTGTGGTGGAGAGAGGTGGGGGACTAGAGGCGGAAGTAGAGGATCAGTGTGAGAGAAGGCTGCTGTGCACAGGGAACACATCCTAGTTAAGTAGAGCCAACAGGGTGGTGTGCAGCAGTCGGGAGCCTGCAGTTTAACTCAGAACTCATCACACCTGATTGTTTAGTCACAGAATTACCCTGGTTGTGGAAAAGATAGGATGTCCAAGATAAAAACAGTCCATTTTTTTGTTTGGATCTCCTCTAAAGACCTGTATGGTCTGTTTTTCACCCTAAAGGTCACTTTGGTAGACATGGTCTGCTTCCCCAGACCTTTCCTAGGTGTAAATAGGAGTGATTTTACTTCATATTTCCCATCATCTTATCCATTATTATTCAGAATGATGTTTCCAAGCACTCGTTGTCCTCATGATTGTATATAGCCTGAATTCATGTGACCTTTGCTCAAATGACCCTGCTTTACCCTCAGAATATAAACTGTTATATGCTCTGAATAAAGTTGGCTATTTCACTAGACTTTAGTCTGACTCACTTTTAGGCCCCACACTCCCAGGTTCATGCTGACAGCAAGAGCGGTAACAGGTGACAGTCTTCTACATTTCTCGACACTAGGTGAGGATTTGCTCCACCATATGTACCTAACATGGTGTGCTGGCTATTCCAACCAATGGAACCATCCTATAATGAACAAAGCCCTCGAAATCAGTGGTTCTCAAGCTGTGGATCATGACCCTTCTGGGTATCTAAAATCCTTTCACAGGGGTCTCCCGAAATCATCAGAAAACATAGACATTTACACTAAAGTTCATAACAGTAGCAAAATTACAATTTTGAAGTAGCAACAAAAATAATTTTATGATTGGGGTCACAGTATAAGGAACTGTGTTGAATGATTTAGAAAGGTTGAGAACCACTGCTCTAACTGATAAGCCAAAGTAAATTTTCTTAGTTGCTTGTCCCAGATGTTTGCTACAGTAATGGAAACCAAAGAGTATAACGTTAAAAGAAAAAATGCTCCTAGTATGTGTTGATATTTTCTTTCTCATCTCAATCCAACTTTCCCCCACCTGTTTATTCAACTCTGTTGTCACTGTTAAAATAAGACAGTTGGGAGAAATGCAAGGAACCGAGGTAATGAAAACAGCAGAAGTTTTTAGGGTAGGATGTATTCTTCTTTCTACCTAAATCAAAATATCTTTCTCCTATGCAAAAATATTATTCTCCCTCCTATTTTTTAAAAGAATTTTCTCTGGAGCTTAGGAAAGTAAATATCTTCACTTGTCATCTTTGTTTTTCAAAAACTAATTTCTGCACTGAGCTCAAGCATCCTAATCTTTTCTGAACCATTCTCAATTTTATAAAAATATACTTCACTAGGATGGTGAGATAGCTCAGAAGATAAAGTCACTTGATGCCAAACATGTGTTTGACCCATGGAATCCATGTAGTAAAAGAGAGAATTGACTCCATAGGTTTCTCTCCAATCTACATATGTGTGTTATGTACATTTCTTACACACAATAAATGAATAAATGCATTAAAGTATGGATGTATATTAATATGCATTACCTCCTACCATTAAAAATTATGTAGAGGCTAGAGCAATTAAAAACAAGTTATATTGGGACTGGTGAGACAACTTAAAGGCTAAGAGCACATGCTACTCTTGTAGAACATTCTGGTTCAGTTCTAAGCACCCACATGGTGGTTTACAACCATCTACAACTCTAGTCCCAAGGGATTGGATGCCTTTTTTGATCTCTGAGGGTAACAGGCACACATGTGGTATACTTGTATGAATGCAACAGAAGAGATCCACACATATAAAATAGAGATACTTATATAAGTATTTCAACCCAGCAATAGCAGTATCGAAGCCAGGTTACACTGTTGTCTTTTATAATTTACTCTAGGAAAAGAGACAAATCTGAATCTGGTGAGGTATTCACAGAGAGGTCCAACATACTTAGAACATGATTAGCAATTCACACAGCAAGGGAGGGTTGTACTGAGTGATGAGTTTACTGCCTACTGTTCCCCTGGAACCAAAGCTCTCCTTCCTACTGCTGCAAATGGTGTCTGTTGCAGATTAAAGCTAAGTACTTCACAGACTGAAGGCAGCATCTTCTAAGTTTATATGTGACTTCTCCTGAATTTGGTGTCTAATGACGGTTACAACATCTTTTTTGTTAATAACCCCAAAAGAGCATTTTTAATCCATATCTACCCACACGATCAGCTGAGGGTTTGGTTGCAACCTGACCTCACTTTGATTTTGCTTTCTGCCCATCCCTGTTCTCTCCTTCACAGATGTTACTATGGATTTCTAGTTAATAAAATTTCTCCATGCAGATCTCCACTTCTGAGTCTGTTCCCAGGAACATCCATGAATGATAATGGTTTGTTTTCTCCAGGTTGTTGTTATTTAGTTTTATTATGACACCTCACTATTATTTATATTTAATCTCATAGCTAATAATACTTCATTATTTTATTGAAAATATGTAAACTTGTTGTAAATCAAGCTTGGAAAATGCAAACTTTTCCATAATTTATGTCTCCTACTCTATTGTACATTTTGATTCAAAACTTCCCATTAGTTCACTGGCTAATCTTCTGGGAGACATTTTATCTGATTTGTGATTTTCTGAAGAACTCTAATTTATTATAGTACCATTATGTTATCTATTAGGATTATCTATCATTTTCTAATAAATGTAGGACTCAAGGTTCTTCAATTTTATCTTATGAAGCAGATTTTTTAAATTCATGCTACTCTTCTGCTTCAGTACAGGTTTCATTAAACACATAAATCAAAAATGTCCTCTTACAGGATAGAGAAAATCAAGATTCAAGTAAGTAACTCAAACATTACTTTTGGCAGTGCCGACAGGTTTTCTATCTATTGTTTTCCTCATACCACAATGGCCACATCTACACCCCAGGCTAATATGTGTTTGTTTCTGCCTATCCAGCCAATTTAGATATCTTGGACATCTCATGTCATGCAGGAAGATTATATGTGATTTCTGAATACACGATGCTGGTAACTTAGATTTTATTTATTGTAATTTATAGAGATTTTTGCTAATTGTTACCCAGGTGTTGTCTGTACAAGTAGCTTGAAATTTGCAGCAAAGAACAGTTTGGAAAACAGCTCCCACTCATCATTCATACTTAGTATGTAGACCGTAGGGAGGTTGTGATTTTCTGGGGCAGCTGTAATGAAATACATAGACTGGATAGGTGAAGCCAATAGAAATTTATTTTTTCTTGTAGTTTTATGTATTGGGTATCTGAAATTAAAATTCCATTTGGCCTGCACATAACTGGTTTTCCTATGTATAAGTGTGTCCAATAATTTCCTGTTGCATAAGTACAATGATCAATGTTTTATCAGGGTTCCTTTAACTGCTTTACAGGAAAAAAAACCAACAAATCTATCCATTTAAAGTCTTGTCTTTATAGATACTAGGAGATAACATTTGATCAGGTGAGTTTTAGGAGGGGACACAACTCAGCCTGCAAGAGAGGACAGAGAGGATCCCTTTCTGTGCAGCTATGTGGAACAAAAGACCTAGTGACGATATGTGATGTGGGAAATGTACATGCTAAGAGACCAATAGAGTGTCACCCAAAGCCTTGCTGAACCTCTGTGGATTATCTGCTTCTAGTTAATAGTTTATGTGCTGGTGACATCCAGCCAGAAGAAGAAACCCCAGACAGCAATGATCACATGATTCTTTTCCTTGGCTACCTGTCATGTTACAGGCGAATCTCAAGAACTAAAGATTTAGATGTGGCTAGCAGGCAGACTTGTTCTCAAGAATCTTACTGTAGCCAGAGGCTTTTCTGTGTCCCTCCTGGTCGTGTTGCTGCCTATAAAATAATCATTCAGACTATATACAAAATAATTATAATTGTTTGGCTAATGGCTCAGATTTATTACTGGCTAGCTCTTACATATAAATTAACCCATTTCTAATAATCTGTGTATCTCTATGTGACTTTGTGGTATTACCAGTTCTTTAGTACATCTTGCATTTTAGGCAGCTACTGGTGTCTCTCTCAACTCCACCTTCTTTCTTCCTATATTCAGTTTGACTTTCCTGCCTAGCTATATTCTGTCCTGTCATAGCCAAAGTAGCTTTACTCATCAACCAATAAAAGCAACATATATCTGTAGCATGCAGAAGGTTTCCCACATCAACTTAAATTCTAGAACCCACATAAAAAGGAGAAATCACTTCATTTGATATGACAACAGGCGAGCTATGATAATTTAACAGAGAATATTTGAATAGATGGAACCTGAGGTTCAGGAAACAATTTTCAGAGGACCACAAGGCAAGAATCTTCTATGGAAGAAAAAATAAATACTCACATATGCTTAGTTAAAATTTTGTATATTAAAATATATTTTCAGAATAAATGATGTATACACACATATGTTTGCATATAGTGATGTAGCTATTCCCCAGTTCATTATAACTTTTGCATCATTACTCTCTGCAATGTGATACTGTAACTCTTCCCTTTAAGAGTAAAATATAATTAGCTTCAAAAGTGGCTATTTTTGTCATTTATTTTATTAGTAGAATGCTATAAAACTGATCTTTATATTATGTGTCTAGAATATTCTCCAAGGGCTCATGTTTTGAATGAAGTCTTGATCCAAGCTGATTATATTGCTGAGAAATGACAGATGTTAGGATTGGGTCCTCATAGGCCAGGTGAGCTGTACTTTTGAGGTGATAGCTTACTCCTAGCCCCTTGCCCTGCTGTCTGCCACAAGTGAGCCGTGTTGTTCCACCATACTGCTCTATGCTGATGCTCTGTCTCACCACAGACCCAGAAGCAATGGAACCAATTAAAACCATGCACCAAAATGAACATTTCTCTCTTCAGGTTGGTTTTCTTCAGTATTTCATTACAGTGCTATAGAACTGAGTGATATTCCAATGAAGCAGCTCCAAGGCTGAACTTCAAAAGATTTACGATAATTCTTCATTTTCTCTTGTCACCCAGTTGCTGTCCTATAAAAAAGGCTGGCCCGTGACCCCAGGGAATAGACATCCACATTTCAGTATAAAGCAACCCTATAAGCTTCCACAGACCTCACATGCATGGGCAAAATCAGTTGTGTTGACCCAGATATATATTAAACAAGAAGAACTGGCTAATAACCTGGTAACTAGGGAGAAGAATTAAATGATTTTTTTAAGCCATTGAATTTTACATTACTTTGCAAGTAAAAGTGTTAATTGATAAAATTCTTTTAGATTTCCAACCTGAAAAATGTATATAGATATGAGCAACCTGAATCCAGGGAAAATTTAGAACAATGTCTGTGATATGTGTTTCTTAGAGGTAGGGAGCAATTTTAGCAGGCAATGAGAAAACAATTAGTGCACCAATTGATTACTTGATGGAAAATGTTCACAAGATATAAGTAAGGCAATTATCACCACATTTTTATATTCTTACTTAATATCTGAGTGAAATTATGCCACATTAGAAGTTAAGGAAGATGTGAAATAAATAGCATCTGTCATGCTTTGTTGTTTTTTTCCTAGAGAAGCTGATCTTTCACTTATTCTGGCTACATACGCTGTGTCTTGTATCTCGTTATTCTATGTCTTTTCTCATACGAGACAAGAGTCCAAGGACATTAGAAAGTTAAAATCAGCACAGAGACGATTGCTGCCAGGATTGATTGGGGAGAAATGATTATAATTGCAATTATGGCCTCCACCAAGATTTTTAAACATCCTATGCCATTCATCATCCAAACTTTTTCAGATGTTAATGTACTTTATACATCACAAGATTATCTCATACTATGATAATTAGAGTCAACTGACAACCCACTCATCAGTGAATGGATATTCTAGAAGTTTTTATATCATAAAAAGCCCTTGTTTTCTAAAATGTTTTGAAATTTATCACGAGGGTGTCTGTAGATCAATCTTTGATGTATGTGAATACATGCTTCTAGCCTCAGTGAACTTATGGAGACGTATCAAACTTTAACTTCAGAAACTTTCTCTGGGCCAGTCATGCTCAGCAGGTAAGACAAGATTGTTTTGCAAGGACCTGAGCTAGGTTCCCAGAATCCGTGTTAGACAGCTCTCAACCACTTCAAATCCGCACCTTACAGATTTTCTGGCCGTCTCATGTGCAGGACTGCAAACACAGATACATGTACACATCATTTTTTAAAAGTATAGAAACCCCAAAACATAGTATATTTAATCATCTCTAGTGAGTTTTCTGTTACAAACGTGACAAGATGACAGTGGCTGAATGGCAGCTGCTAGAACATGAAGACAAATGAACTTTTCTGATGCCCACGCTAAACGTTGATCTTTGTCATGTTGATATCTATGTCAGTGCATCTGGGCTTAGGGTGCCGAGGTCCTAATAACATCATGAGAACCCAATAGGAATCAGCTGCTAGAAAAATATCAAATGTGTACTAATTTTCATTGAAATTGAGTCACAAGAGATCCACTGTAGAAGGGTAACTTGAAATGGACTGGGTACTACAGTATACAACTTCAACTGTACAACAATATACCTCCATTTTCTGAGACATGTTTTAAAGAAGGTTATTGTTCTAAGAGGCCTGTAAAAACAGAGAGTTCTTTGGCTGATTATGCAGAAGGAACTGTTTAAATCCTTAACCTATTCGTGCTCTATTGATGTATGTAGAATTGCAGCTTTAAAGGAGTCTTGAAGAAGGAATGCTATGCTAAATGGCAGCCGATGAAAAGGCTCAGACAGGGTTCACTGTGCAGTTTCCTGGTTTAAGGATGCTGGACACAGTAATGTGTTACACTTAAGAGCTCCAGGTGGTTTGAAGAGAAAAAGTTCTGTTCAAAATCATCATCACACCTCATTCATACACTCTTCCATGTTTGGGTCAGGGGTTTTATTTCTGAATTTCTGAAGGGAAAGGAAGAAAAAGAATTGGGTAGAAAAAGAAAAAGCATGGAAGACCCAATCATCCCAGATTCTTATTATGTATGTCCTTATACAATTTCCTCCCCCAAATCAGTTTTCTCCAATGGAGTGATACTGGGTATCCAAAAGCACTCCAGGGCAGGCTGAATGCTCAGGAGTAGTGGAAAACAGAAAAGACAATCCATACATTGAGTACCTGTTTGGTTTGGTGTTTTTTTGCCTCTTTGTTTTAATCATTTATCATCAAACTATCTCTCATTTATCTATCTCATCTATCTTTTTATATTTATTTTTTTGAGAGGAAGAAAGAACCAGAAGTTTTACTGATAGGGATATATATATAGGGATAGGGATATAGAGGTAGGAATTCAGGTAGATAGGGACGTAATGAGATGAGGACCTGGGAGAAGTTGAAAGAGAACAAATAATGTTGAAATACATTGTATAAAAATGTTTTAAAAGGCAATAAGACACCAAGAATATTTTCATCCCTCATAGATGGTCAGCACTTACTGATGTGCTTCTAGAAACAGAAATAAGAAAAGAATTAATGGGAAAAGATGTCTAAGATTAGATTACAAAATGAATGTGGCTTCAATGTCAAGCATTCTTCCATCTTTTTCTGTATGTGATGAGTTGTTGCTGGATCCCTGACCAACTGAGGCTGTGAGACTCACATCCATTGTTTAAAGCTGGGGTGACACTCAGCAAGAGAAATATTATATTCAGAGAGGAGTTACTTCTACTGATGTGGGATGCCCTTCTGTATATGTGTTGCTTTTATTGGTTGATAAAAAAAAAAAGCAGTATTGGCCAATGGCTTAGCAGAGTAAAGTCAGGCAGGAAATCCAAACAGTGATATAAGAGAATAGGCGAAGCCAAATAGTGTAACTACAAAGTAGAAACACACTGAAACTTTACCAGTAAGCCACAGCTTTGGGCAATGCACAGATTAATAGAAATGAGTCAATTTAGGATACAAGAGCTAGCTAATACTATTCTTGACTCATTGGCCACACAGTGTTTCAATTAATACAGCTTTTGTGTGATTATTTGAGTCTGGGTGGTTGAGAAGCAAAAGTTTAGTCTCCTGCTACATTGTTCAAAGGGGAGTGATACTCAGCAGAGAAATGTTACCATTCAGAGAGGAGTTTCTTCTACTTTCCTAACTGCATCATCTTTTCAACTTTCTGTACTTCATTTGTTTTCAGGACTTTGCGGTACTGGGACTTTAAGATTCCTTAGACTTTTCTTCTTTTCTTCCCTTGGTTATCATGACACACATTGCAATCTGGGCTAAAGGAGAAGCGCATGTCCTGTATAGCAAGCTGGTTGCTTTGGTGATACCAAATTTAGACAAAGTTTTCAGCAGAGCTTCATTCCCCATCATCCCATTTGATGAACTCTGTGTAGAAAGATGTGAGGGACAGACTGACATTGTATTGGGAGCCCCTTAGCTTAATACAGCCATCTTTCATAGAACATTTTAGCATTTACATAGGTGAAAGATAATGCCATTTTTTTCATCTTTAAGTCCTGGTTTTCTGTAGTCAAGCTAACTAGGAATTAGGTTGAATCTTTTTCAGATGTCACTTTTGCAATGATCTCTCTCCTAATCAACTGACTTTGTACTGTGATCTGTAATTGTAAAACTTTTCTACCTTTATTAAGTGCCAATAACTTCTTTCAAACATATTATCACCAGCTCACATAACATATAATAGCATGTGATTTAGTTACATAGTATATCCATGGTCAAATAGGTCTTCACCAACTATGAACTGAAAAGCCCACAAGGAATTTATTTTGCTTGATGACATCTTTTGATGGTCAAGAGAATCAATATGAGTTTGTAAGATTAATCAATGAGTTTATTAATCCTGTGGCTTTTTCAAGGAGAAATGAACAGATATTAGTTCCCACCAGATAGGGTACCAGTGATGGACCAAATAAAAGATTCTATTGAAGTCTATCTTGCTGTACCCTTGAGTTTACCACGGTGATTTAAAGGCACTTGGTAAGGGGATATTCACAGGAGCTTGGGTGATGTCACTCATAAAGCTCCACCAAAAGCTCTACTTTTCTCCAGGAATTGTTGACTACTTAAGTGACTTCAGGGAGGAACTTGTAACTTAATGAACTTCTAGGATCCTGCAAGTTTCACTTCCTTCCTGAGTCTTAAGAGCTTCCCTGTATCCTCCATGAAAAAATGCCTCAGTTCAAAGAATTTATCTATATAACATTAATGATACTCTAGAAAGATAGTGCAGGTTGATAGATTAGATATTAATCTTTTAGTTTCTCATGCAAAGGATGAGGAAGCGGATGTAATGTGAACCAGCTTCAACCAGGATACATGTAGCATAGAACATTAGGCTCCAAGTTCTTGTTCTATTAAGTTGTTCATTTCATTTCTCATTTCATCTCATGGTCATTTTCAGGTCAATCTTTAAGAAAAAAAGGAATAAACTTAACATTAATTATAATGTTATAATTATATATTGCTTTAATTATATATAATTATAAATGTTTTTTAAAGTTATATTTTATTGCCAAGCTACAAAATGTATGAAGTTGGCACTGACAGGGAGAATAAAGAACAAAAGTCAAGAATGTGCAGAGGGCAAATGATGCTGTTACATATACAACAAGGTCTGATTTTAATTGACAGTCGTTAAGTTTTGCCAATACTAAAAATGCAAACCCGAAATTAAAATGCTGATAATGAAACAGAATTAAAACACAATTTATGCATAGTACAGGATCATGTCTTTCATTAGAGAAACATGGAGTGTTTAGAAATTAGCCATAGGGTAAAATTCCTATCTCATGTACAGTTTGGCAATGGGAGTCCCACTGGAGACAGCTGTTAGATTACTAAGTCCTCACATCAGGTATTTAGCTTAAAGCTTAAAGTTATTTTTCTTGCCAGGCAGTGGTAGCACTCGCCTTTAATCTCAGAATTTGGGAAAAAGCGGCGGGCATTTCTGAGTGAGTTCGGGGTCCGCTTGGTCTACAAAGCAAGTTTCAGGATGGCCAGGACTGTTATACAGAGAAACTTGTGTCAAAACTGCCCCCCTCTCCAAAAGTTATTTTTCGTGTAAAATATTACTTACAGAACTTCAGGAGCCAATCCAATGGGAATTTGCAAAATGGAAACCAGAAGAAATTAAGAAAGGAAAAGCAAGGTTGGAGAGGAAATAAGGACCTTGAAAGGGACTAGATGTCATTCATGCAGTATTCTACATGAAGAAAGGAATATGTGAAATTGTTTCTGCTTTAATATGCCATGATTTGGATATTCCCCAAACTCTACTAAAATCCAATGGTATGAGAATTGGTGAATAAACCCAAGTAAAGTTACAGAACATAAAACTTTTTTTTTTTACTTATTTATTTATTTTTATTCTTTTTTAATTAAAATTTCCACCTGCTCCCCATTTCCCATTTCCCTCCCCTCCTCCCAAATATTGCCCTCCCCCCACTTCCCTCCCCCTATCCCCACTCCTCTTCTCCTCCCCCCACTCCATTCCCCCTCCCTCTCGATACTGAAGAGCAGTCCAAATTCCCTGCCCTGCGGGAAGACCAAGGTCCTTCTATCTACGTCCAGAAAGGTGAGCGTCCAAACAGGCTAAGCTCCCACAAAGCCAGTTCATGTATTAGGATCGAAACCTAGTGCCATTGTCCTTGGCTTCTCATCAGTCTTCATTGACCGCCATGCTCAGAGAGTCCGGAATCAACCCATGCTTATTCAGTCCCAGACCAGCTGGCCTTGGTCGGATCCCAATAAATCAGTTCCACTGTCACAGTGGGTGGGTGCATCCCTCGTGGTCCTGATTTTTTGCTCATGTTCTCCCTCCTTCTGCTCCTCATTTGGACCTTAAGAGCTCAGACCGTTGCTCCAAATTGAGACTCTGTCTCTACCTCGATCCATCTCGAGATGAAGGTTCTAAGGTGATATGCAAGATATTCATCAGTATAGGATAGGGTCATTTCAGGTTCCCTCTCCTTAGTTGCCCAAGGTACCAGCTGGGGACATATTCCTGGACACCTGCGAACCCCTCAAGAGTCAAGTCTCTTGCCAACCCTAAGATGGCTCCCTTAGATAGGATATATACTTCGCTGCTCCCGTATCCATCCTTCCTATATCCCAACCATCCCAATCCTCCGAGCTCCTCCCATCCTCCCCTTCTCATATTTCTCATCCCATTTCCTCTTTGCCCCATGCCACCTCACCCGCAAGTTCCCAGTTTTTGCCCTGGAATCTTGTCTACTTCCCCCCTCCATGCGGATGACTATATGATTTTCTTTGGGTTCACTTTCTTATTTAGCTTCTATAGGATCACACATTATATGCTTAATGTCTTTTATTTTATGGCTAGAAACCGATTATGAGTGAGTACATCCCATGTTCCTCTTTTTGAGTCTGGGATACCTCACTCAGGATAGTGTTTTCTATTTCCATCCATTTGCACGCAAAATTCGAGAAGTCATTGTTTTTTACTGCTGAGTAGTACTCTAATATGTATATATTCCACACTTTCTTCATCCATTCCTCCATTGAAGGGCATCTAGGTTGTTTCCAGGTTTTGGCTATTACAAACAATGCTGCTATGAACATAGTTGAACAGATACTTTTGTCATTTGATGTGGCATCTCTTGGGTATATTCCCAATAGTGGTATTACTGGATCTTGGGGTAGGTTGATCCCAAATTTCCTGAGAAATCGCCACACTGATTTCCAAAGTGGTTGCACAAGTTTGCATTCCCACCAGCAATGAATGAGTGTGCCTCTTTCTCCACAACCTCGCCAGCAAAGGCTATCATTGGTGTTCTTGATTTTAGCCATTCTGACAGGTGTAAGATGGTATCTCAAAGTTGTTTTAATTTGCATTTCCCTTATCGCTAAGGAGGTTGAGCATGACCTTAGGTGTCTTTTGGCCATTTGAATTTCTTCTGTTGAGAATTCTCTGTTCAGATCAGTGCCCCATTTTTTATTGGGTTCATTAGCATTTTAAAGTTTAGTTTCTTGAGTTCTTTATATATTTTGGTGATATAAATAAACTGAAAGAAAAAAACCATATGATCATTTCATTAGATGCTGAAAAAGCATTTGACAAAATTCAACATCCCTTTATGATAAAGGTCTTAGAGAGATTAGGAATACAAGGGTCGTTCCTAACTATAATAAAAGCTATTTATAGCAAGCCGTCAGCTAACATCAAATTAAATGGAGAGAAACTCAAAGCTATTCCACTAAAATCAGGAACACGACAAGGTTGTCCACTCTCTCCATACCTCTTTAATATAGTGCTTGAAATTCTAGCAATAGCAATAAGACAACATAAGGGGATCAAAGGGATTCAAATCGGAAAGGAAGAAGTTAAACTTTCATTATTTGCAGACGATATGATAGTGTACATAAGCGACCCCAAAAACTCCAGCAAAGAACTCCTTCAGCTGATAAACACCTTTAGTAGCGTTGCAGGATACAAGATCAATTCCAAAAAATCAGTTGCCCTCCTATACACAAAGGATAAGGAAGCAGAGATGGAAATCAGAGAAGCATCACCCTTCACGATAGCCACAAATAGCATAAAATATCTTGGGGTAACCCTAACCAAGGAAGTAAAGGATCTATTTGACAAGAACTTTAAGTCAATGAAGAAAGAAATTGAGGAGGATACCAGAAAATGGAAGGATCTCCCTTGCTCTTGGATAGGGAGGATCAACATAGTAAAAATGGCAATTCTACCAAGGGCAATTTATAGATTCAATGCAATCCCCATCAAAATCCCATCAAAATTCTTCACAGATCTTGAGAGGACAATAATCAACTTTATATGGAGAAACAAAAAACCCAGGATAGCCAAAACAATCTTATATAATAAAGGATCGTCTGGAGGCATTACCATCCCTGACCTCAAACTCTATTACAGAGCCTCAGTATTGAAAACAGTTTGGTATTGGCATAAAAACAGAGAAGTCGACCAATGGAACCGAGTAGAAGACCCTGATTTTAACCCACAAACTTATGAACACCTAATTTTTGATAAAGGAGCTAAAAGTATTCAATGGAAAAAAGAGAGCATCTTCAACAAATGGTGCTGGCAGAACTGGTTGTCAACGTGTAGAAGAATGAAAATAGATCCATATCTATCACCATGCACAAAACTCAAGTCCAAATGGATTAAAGACCTCAATATTAGTCTGAACACACTGAACCTGATAGAAGAAAAAGTTGGAAGTACTCTACAACATATGGGTACAGGAGATCACTTCCTACGTTTATCCCCAGCAGCACAGACATTAAGGGCAACATTGAATAAATGGGACCTCCTGAAACTGAGTAGCTTCTGTAAAGCAAAGGACACTGTCACTAAGACAAAAAGGCAACCCACTGACTGGGAGAAGATCTTCACCAACCCTGCAACAGACAAAGGACATAAAACTTAATACATAAATTTGTCAGTCTTTTTATATACCAATAAGGGATTAAGGGAATATCTATTTAAAACAGTAAGAACTATTGAATACTTAAGTGTAAATTAAACTAAGTTAGGAAGACATTCATGGATCTTATCTACATGCGAAAAAGAAAAGGATGAGATGTTCTAAGTAAACTGGGAGCATGGGGATCATGGGAGAGGGGGAGAAGGGAAGGGAATAAAAAGGGAGGGGAGTGGAGAAAAATACATAGCTCAATAAAAACAATAAAAACCCTGAATCAGTAAAATAAGAAATATTTTTTTACCCCTGGAGAATAGGTTAGTTGAGGAGGAGAGCACCTTCCTTGAAGGGATGCAAAGGTCAGGTACCCAGATATGGGAATTCAAAAAAATTGTATGGGTTTATTTACAGACATTTTATTCTTTTCCACTGACTGATGCATTTTGTGCTTTAAATTTATCTATGTATCTATTTATCTATATGCCTATCTATGAATATTTGTATGTATGTATTGTGCAATTCATCTTTCAATTCATTAGTTTTTCTTAGATCTATCTATCTATCTATCTATCTATCTATCTATCTATCTATCTATCTATCATCTATCTATCTATCTATCTATCTATCTATCTATCTATCTATCTAATGTGTGTGTGTGTTGCACCTACTTGCCTATATGTGCACAAGATGTATACAAGTGCCTGCAGACTCTAGAAGACAGAGTTACAAGTGACTGCAAACCACCCACGTGGGTAGTGAAACACTAACCCAGGTCCTCTGCGAGAAGAGCAGCACTTGTAGCCACTGAGCAACCTCTCTAGCTTCTATCTATTTTAATTAGGTTATCTTTTAATATGTTTTGAGATCAGAAAATGTGACATCTTTATCATAGTATCTCACAAAGAAACTCAAGACTGGGATTTTTATTTTCAAAATTTAAATATCAATAATTGTAACATTTAGTTCCAGGACAGGAACCAAAAACTACGGAGAAACCCTGTCTCAAAAACCAAAAAAAAAAAATAATAATAATAATAATAATTGTAACATTTAAAAATTTCCAATTGTTGTTCCTTGAAGTCCATGTCTTTCAACTTTTATTATTTTCTTGATTCTTAGCCATACATCAGTTAATTCTTCAAACAGCTAACAAAGACCTTGAACCTAAAGTTTGTCACCATCCTGTGATATCACATTGTGGCTACTAAACTTCCTAGTCTTTGTGATTTTTAACATCTGTGTTTGTAGAAAGTTATTTCCTGTAGTTTCTACATCCATGTACCCACCTTCAATGTCACCTTGGATCTTAGAGCTACTTAATCTCTGAAATTGCCAGAGCATCTCATGCTTTGATTAGAACCGCCTCTCCTTCCACTTTGTATGTTCAACTAAGCCCACTATGGCTATTCATCACCCTCCACCACTTTGATTTATTTGAGCTCTTGGCTTTCTTTCAATTCATTAGTTTTCCTTAGCTGACTTATTTGATGTCATAGGCCAGTATTTCAATGAGATTCTTGGCAATGCTTTTAACAGTCCTCTTCCTTCTGGTTTTTAATTTGGTCTGTTTATAAAAGTCCTTATCCAAGAGCAAACTCTTCACACTTTCACATTGGCATCCAAGTAGTACCATTCTTCTGAAGAAGTTCATAGAGCTGAATGACTTTGCAGTGAATACCCAAACATCTGCTTTACTTGCAGCAATCTAACAGTGAACACGTCTTCCCATGTCTCCTTCAGATGCTTTCCTCTACAAACTGCCCCCAGGCTCTCTTCCCTCATACTTGTTTCTGACTGTTTTTGAACTGTAAATCATGAAGAATGCAAAAGATGTAAAGTAGTTGCATCCTTTGTATCTCATGTCAGTCTGCATCAATATCCCATAGTTCCCATTTTCTGTCATAGTAAATGAGTTATCTTAGACCAGGTTTTCTATTCCAAAGATGGATCACAGCCCACCCCCCAGTGTTTGCAAGGACTTTTTATTACTAACTCATTTTATCTCATGTATGCTGACGTTTTCTAATTTTAACAAAATCTTGAATTGCTTAGATCATTTTCATTTAAAACAAATAAGCAATCTCTTTTCAATTCCACCATCTCTTTTGGTTTCCACCGATGGAAACTATATTTTACAAAAATAGATACAGCAATATCTCCTACCCACTTACGTCTCACAATGTGATCTTGAACTTTTATTTTCATTAAGGGAAAGTCAATCTCTTCCTCTTGATTCTAGGTTGAACTTTTTGAGTGCATTGACTAAGAGAGAGGACATACTACACATGTGACTTCTTCATACAAATTCTTCCTAGGGACTTGTTTGAATTTCTCAAAGTATGAAATTTCAACAACAAGAATAAGAATTTTAAAAATATAGGGTAGAGTTACATACAGGGAAGTTTTTACTGTGTTGGGATTGGAGCCAGGGCCTACCTTAAGCATTTTAAGTACATTTTCTAACATTGAAGTACACCTTAGCCTTACCATTTTTAGGATATAATTTTGGTGGTCTGATAAGCACACATCTCACAGTATATGATGAGATCATGTTGTAAAATGACTTATTGATTGTGCCTAGATGAGACAGAGTTTGATGTCTTTACACATTGCAAAGGTGTTATTTATACTTTCTCATGTTGGAAGCTTGGAGAGCCAGTCAGCATGTGCTTGAAGAGTATGGATCACACTTGTTTGAGGTATTAATTTACTTGGCATTCTCTTGAATGAGAGCAGTACCTCATTATTTATTATTTGATAATTTATTTGTATCAATATGGTCTTGGTTTATAAGATCATATCATGTTACTTAGTTTTTTTGTCTTGGCTTTAAAAATTAATCTCTCCTTCTCCATCTTTTCTCCTCCTTCTTTTTGCTATGTTATTAATCTTGTGTCTCAAGTGCCAAGTGTAACTTTGAGAGTTCTTTGTCTTAGGTCCGATTATTTACTTGTTCATTTTCTTTTGTTTAAAATTCTTTTTGAAATATGATCTTACTACTTAACCCAGCCTGGCCTGGTATTCTCTATATAGCCCAGGATGGCCTAGATCTTTATCCTTTTGCCACATGGCTTTACTTTAAGGGCTTCCTTCCTTGGTGATAATCTAAGGTAATCCAGATACATCATTCATATTCTTTAGCCATTCTTGGAAGCCTCTTATATTGTTCACTGGAGAGGAATACTAGGGACTGAAGTTCAGGTGGAGGTGTGTTCTTCGCTCCTGGACTGTCATTGAATTCACGACCTGTCTATTAGCACAGCATGACTGTGTATATATGCTAACTCATACACACACAGCATGAGTGCTTTCAGTTTTTATCGATTGTTTCATGGGTTACAGTAAAAAGAAGCAATCAAAATTCTTTTGTTAAGTATCATGGATACAATCTGAGTATTTTTTGAACTGTCTCTGAAATTAAGCCATTCTGAAATTAGGTGCAAGTCACTTAACCAGTAGAGGAAGAAGATCCAGTGAATGACTTGAAATGTTATTCAACCCCAAAGTGCTTGTTCACCTCTAAGCAATGGATCTCCTTAGAGCTTCGGTCAAGAACTTCATCTGCAGGAAGGAGATTCACAGTAAACACTGTCAGTCTCTTCAATGTGTCTGTGGATTGGCATTATGCAGATATATTCTTATCAACCAGACAGGGGCTCATTTAGTATGTTCACTTATTCTCGTCTATTCTGTTCTGAACTTTAAGTTAATAAGCTATGATGAATGGATTTATTAAACCCTCTCTGAGTAAAGAACATTTAGCTTTTATGATTATTTAATTATTCAGAGTTGGAATTTTCATTAGAATTCCCCCCACCATTTATAAATACATATCTTCCCACCTATTCTTGCTCCAGGAAGAAGACATCTTTGGCACTTTTTACTTTGTAAAACACGGTTTATTTTTCTTTATAGAGATATAGTTCATAGTCGGGCACTGGTGAGGCACGCCTTTAAACACAACACTTGAGAGGCAGAGGCAGGGGGATCTCTGTGAGTTCCAGCCAGGCTTGTCTACAGGCAGCAAAACTACAAAGATATATATATATATATATATATATATATATATATATATATATATATATATATATATGTATATTCCCAGTTATTGAAAAATAAGGTTTTAGCATGTCTTTGACATCTATTTTAAAACTATGTGTCATTATGGTGTCTCAAAAGTATGTCACAGACATCCTTCAGTGTGTTGAACCACACAAAGAGAAAACAAGAACAAATTTCCACATATTTTCAGTGAAATATCAGCCAAGACATTCTATGGTTTACTGATTTAGGTACTTGCACAAATGAATGCAATCTGTTCATAGCAAACTGTTTTTTCTCTTTTGAACTTGATGCTAAGATCTTTGTTTTTCTAGAGTGGAGTTCCTTTAGTTGCAAGATTCTCTGGGTGTAGAGTTCTATAAATCTCCTCATCAAATATTGAGCTTAAGCAATCCACCCAATTCTGAGTTTCATTTGGTGCTAACCAAGTGGAAATCCCTTATATCACGCCTCCACAGTATCTTTGCATTAGAAACTGCATTTCAACAGGCAGCCATATACTGTATCCTGCTCAGAGTTCAGCCTCAAGCATTGTTCACTAAAGGATTTAAAGTTTAAATATTTTAATATCAGGGTGTTTTTAGACACCTCCCTGGCAGTCACAATCTCTTTGATTTGGTCTTATGAGTGACATTGGATTCATATGATGTAGTGTGCCAGTTGAAGGGGTGCTGGATTTATTTTTCTTCATTTTCTTTTCTGAAATCATAAGTTCTCAGCAACATTAAACGGAACATCTTCATGAAAGTGTCTAGGCTTTTTATAGATGAATGTTTCTCATTTCATTGTCTGAGGAGAAAGCTGTTTATAGGGCAACTTATTATATAAACACCCCTTGGCATCTTTTAATAGAAATCAATATCAAAGCAAAAGAGATGGCAGATGCAATTTAACTAAATGCCATAGAAAAGATGCCCTACAAACTTCTTAAAAGCTTAGCATGTATTGAATTTCATTTGTATAAATGTATGATATACACAGTTAATATTCATTGACCCTTCATAAAAATGGAGCCTTTAATAAGAATATCAGAAAAATAAGATTATGATTCATAAAGTCTTCATTGTCTTCTTTATTTTCATATGTGTTACCATCTAATAACTTATGCAGGAATGCTTTTGTGACACCAAAAAAGTGCTTGGGGGTGCTATTTTTATCAACAAGGATAAGTACAAGTGACTAGTACTCAAGTCAATAACACTGATTGAATAAAACAAGATTTCAATACCGAAGAGAGCACCATTCTCACAGTTCAGCCATGTGCCAGTCCGGAATGCCCTAGACAGTGGCTGAGACAAAGCTGACAACAGCAGTCTTCAAACATCAGCAGTGACCCCCAAAGACAGTCTTTGTTTACAAAAGAGGTGAGCAAATGGAAAGGCAAAGGACCATTCTTTGTCCTAAAGAAGGGTACTTCGGAGTAGTCTTAGGGATGAAGCAGAACAGGGAATGAATCTACAGGGATGTATATTCTCGGCAGTGTGTTGTGGCAGTGGCCAAATTACGATTGTTTTTAATTTTTTTTATTGAGTTAGTTTTTTCTCTTTTGTCAATTATCCCTCGTGGGCTAGAAACTATAGATTATAACCCATCTACCACATGCGATCCACAGGAATCAAACTTTAAAGTGCGTTTAGAACAATGCCTTGAACTTCAAGGACAAGGTGATCATACGAGGCAATACCATGCTTTCATAATAACTCCAAATTCACTGTCTTAGTTCATTTCCATGGTTTGGCTCTTGACTTGTGTTTTAATTTTACGGACAAGTTCTGTCACACATCTTTTTATTGACCACAGTAAAAAATTTGACTGATATTCCCTTATCTTTTCTCTGTCATATTTTATCCTATCATTTTCATTTACATCTAATGTAAATTCCTTGGTTTCCTTCAGTTGCTTCTGTCTTTATTATAAGGATATCATGCCCACAGGACATAAAGTATTTTTTGTTTCTTTTCTAGTATATTCTTTTCTTTGTATCACTTAGGTTTGTTATTTCACTAATATGTAGAAAAGAAAAAAGATTACAATATAACTTAAAGTTTATAAAAGTTGTAGTGTGGTGGTCTATTATAATTTTGTATTAAATCACCAATCATGAGAGTGGACCCTTTTTCATTTTCTCCCTTTTTTTTCCTTCTGAAGCAGTTTTCTACTTATGGATCACATGACTGTTAAGGATCCAAGACTGTAGTGGCTCACACCTGTAATCTTAGCATTACATGGCTTGAGGGCAACCTGTGGTACTGAAGATCTCCAGACCAGTTTGAAATACAGAAAGACTTTTCCTGAAGCAAGGCAGGACAGAACAGAGATCTTATTCTCTTCTTAATTTTATTGGTTTGTTGAGAAATAGTTCATATGCCTTGCAGTTTAACTTTTAAATTATGCATATTTTTTACTAGTTTTCTTATATGTCATAAATGTGAATAATTACCACAATTGCTCATGTTTACATTTTAATCACTTCTGAAATCAACCTGAATGGTTTTCTGGGTACTGTTCTCTCGCAAGCTTCGACCATGGTCAAACTAATCCTCATGTTTCTTCTTTGCATTTGCCTGTTTCCAGGTGTTTCATAAAATTGGAACCCCCTATGATGTGGTTTTTTTTTTTTTTACTTCTTTCACTTACCAACTGTTTATTCACTTTGTTAAAAGCACCAGGACTGAATTTATTTTTTTCAGTTGACTAATGTTGCCTTCTATAGATGTAATTAATGTATTTTGCTTACACGTGATTTCAGTTATTTCAATATTTTGGTTAATGTGATGAATGCTGCTATAGATATTCAGGCATAACTTTTACTATATTAATTTGCTAGGGGTGGATAATAACATATTGTCTCATGATTGAACATGAGAAATATAATTTCCTACAGTTCTGTAGGCTGAATGCCCAATATCAAGTTGCTGGAAGAGTCTGTTTCTCTGTAGACTGTGTGGGAGTAAAGGGAGAGAACTGCCTTGCCTAGCGCTAGTTAAAGAGAGAGCCCTCAGAAACATATTAGTAGCTATAGTATGTATGGAGTTACTGGTAAGTTACACAGTTTATTATCAATAAGACTAGCTTCAGATTTTCTCTAAACAATGTTTCTGAGAAAACAAAACAGTCTGACAGGGACATTTAGGAGTCTGTCACTGCATGCTGTTCAGTATAAGTTAAAGTCCCTATGAGATTGATTTGTGCAGACAATGAGGCACTTACCATTGTTCTTTCGGTTTTGTTCTTTGCTTATTGAAAAACACTATAACCAACATGAAAGAAATGCCCCAGCCAGAAACTGTGCAGAAAATGTGTCCTTCAAGGCAGTCATCTGTCTTGCAGAATGAAACTCAGTAGAGACTGGATTGTTTACATGATTTAGCAGGCTCCTGAGTATACAGATTTACATTCCAACAAAGAATTTCTTAATTTTCTTTTAAATCTGTAGTTTTACTGAAAGGGTGTAGCTCATTTCAGTACATTAAGGACTATTCATTTTTTTCAACTGTTCTTCGGGAGACGAAGATACTCTATGAAGAGCTGTAAGTGGAAATCCTCCTTTTTGCTGCATATCTGAGAATGGAGCTTGAATTTTGCCCGAAACTGATACTTTTATAGTATCTCCTTCATACCCTGACATAGTCCTTGCCAAGTACTGGTGGAAACTCTCCCTCCTTCTTTCCTTCTCTCCTTTCCACTTTTGTCCTCACTCCAAGTCCCTCTTGCATTTTTCTATGGTATAATCACATCAGCTAACACAATTCTACCTGAGTCCATCTCTTCCTCTAGGTCATTCTTAAAAATAATAATGCTTTGCCTATAAATCACAACCTAAAGAACTTAGACAACAAGAGAACATTAAGAGAGACTTACATAGATATAATCTACATGGAACGTAGAAAAAGGCAAGATCTCCTGAGTAAATTAGGAGCATGGGGACACTGGGGAAGGGTTGAAGTAGGAGGGGAGAGATAGGGAGAGGAGCAGAGAGAAAAATGCAGAGCTCAATAAAAATCAATAAAAATAATAACAAAAAAGAATGTGTCTATTTTACCTGAAGAATACTATAGACTACTTATTGATGATATTATCAATTTATAGAAATGACAGCAGTGAGGAAAACTGGTTGACAAGTTGTCTCAGATGACTTGATGCTGTGGAAGTGGAAAATTTGGAGATAGAACAGAAATATTCAAAATTCAAAATAAAATTTTGTTTTTCCCTTTATTTTCCCTTTATTTTCCATTCTTTCTCTTTAAAACTTCTTGGAATCAGATTAATGTTTAGAATTTTTCTGATGCCCTATGCTGGAGAAACTTCAAAGTGATGCCTGAGAGGCATTGATAGAGAGAGAACAGACTGTTTAAGTGGAAGGCAGTGAGAAAGAGCACACCTACTTGACTTGAATATTGAATTTTATCAGCATAAAAACAGTACCATACACGGTTTTCCTTTACTTGGCTGACTGTTTCCTTTGGCTTTTACTCAAAGTGAAATTAAAAACCCACTGGTGTTCTGATGTTTAAATCACTGAGAAAGGAATTTCTTAATTCCTTCTTTCCTTAGGTTGCTTTTCTGTTTGTGGGATGTACAATTTAAGAGTCATTGAACCCTTAACTTTACAGCATTTTTTAACAGAAGGAAGTATCTATGATGTGATTCAAGAGTGAATCGAGTGGAATTAAATTCGGGAGTAGAACTGGCAGGTAGCAAACCTGGTTACGAAGAAAAACATCTGATTTCCACTGTCATGCCAGATAGTGCCAAAGCTCCTTCTACAGCAAAGCATCTGATGCTAAGCAAACTCCCTCCCTTGATACCCAAGCAGAGAGCACATGCAATATGTTGGCTTTTCTACATTTCTAAGCAATTTTAACACCTGTGGGTACTTTACAAGAAAAGCTTGGAAACAAGATAAGGAAAAAATAGAAGTGGTAAGCCTCCCATTTCCAGAAATAGAGAAGTTTCTTGGCAATCACTGTCCACAAATTGTGGCATTTTTTGACAATGAACAAGAAAGTCTATAAGATAAAAATCCCCACATTTTAAGAAACTGTACTTTCATTAACTCTGGATTGTAGGTCCTCAAAAAATGAAAATGGAAAAGTGAAGTTCTATAAAATATGAACTGTTAAAATTTAGGTCATCCACCAAACAATACAATTTGTATGTATGAGAGAGAAGTACCACACTGTTGCTTGACAATACCTATTGCAAGTTTGTGTATGGCACCTGCAGAATCACAGAGCTCCGTGGAATGGGAAGTTTCACTTTTGTAGTTAGGTATTTCTGTCCTTGACCATAACATTCAGTTTTTGGAACATAAGTGCAACCAGGAGGATGGACAGACCAAAGTAAGCATCATGACAGATCCAGTAGGAAATAGGAGGCAGCGGAGTTTGGGAGGCAGGGAGAAGAATCATTCCTGAGAAACTGCCTTGGGATGGGGTCATCATGGTGAATCCCCTACACTTAGTACTTTTCAGAATGTGCCTTAGAGTTCAAGAGTGTCAGAAGAAAGGTTGTTGGTCCTCATGACTTTCATTGACTTTCTCTGATGGAAGCTTCTGTATTCCATTGAACCAGGGTTTCCATCAGTTATAAGAGAGGAATTCTTTATATTCAGAGACAAAACAGTGCTTCTGGTTAATTCACACAAGTGTTCTCTCATTTTGTCTGAAAGCAGTGCACATGTAAGTGACTGGTCCCATTCTCTCAGGAAATTGGATGAATTTCTAGTCTTTATAGAGAAACACAGTCTTGGTTCAGTTCCATAGTACCAACATTAACAGTGAAAGTTTTACATTTTTTAAAAATATTCCTTGACAATATCAATATTGTAATGTCTTTTGGTCATTTTCACTGTTTTACCCTTTCTCATCTCCTTTTCTCTCTACTGAAATCCTTCTTCCCAACCGGCTCCATTTTTTTTTTTATTTAATGACTTTTGTTTCTGTTTGTATCTGCCTGCCTGCTTCCCTCCCTCCCTCCCTCCCTCCCTCCCTCCCTCCCTCCCTCCCTCCCTCCCTCCCTCCCTCCCTCCCTTCCTTTGTTGTAGAATTCTCCTCTGTATGCTGTGAATACGATTGGTTAATTAGTAAGGAAAACTGGCTTAGCCTGATAGGGTAGAACAGAGGTAGGCAGGGAAAACTAAACTGAATGGTGGGAATCAAGAGAGAAGCCATGTAGCCCTGCCGAGACAGACTCTGGAGCATTAACGCATAAACCACAGATAGAAATGGGTTAAATTAAGATATAAGAGTTAGCCAATAAGAAGCTAGAGCTAATGGGCCAATCAGTGATTTAATGAATACAGTTTCTGTGTCATTATTTCGGGACTGACCAGCCAGGAACCAACAAATGGCCTCCATATTACCTTCCTTCCTTCCTTCCTTCCTTCCTTCCTTCCTTCCTTCCTTCCTTCCTTCCTTCCTTCCTTCCTTCCTTACTTTTTTTCTGTACTAAGTATAATGAGGGTTGATGGAGTGAGACTGGCAACTTTATCAGTGGTTAGATTACAGATCCCTCTTCTTAAGAATTTATTAATTACAAGTAGTCTCTCATGGAGAGGAGGGGTTCATAGACATTTTCAATTCACAATGAAATATTGTCAATCTTAATGTTATACACAGATCTTCGAAGCTCTAGTTGTTGTGAGTTAATGAGTGAAATGACTCTGTCATATCCTAAAGGCTAGCACTCTACCCCAAGCCCTGCATCTTATAATCTTTCTGCTCTGTCCTCTGTAATGTTGACTGTGCCTTGGGAGAACTTAGAGATGTCTTGCTTGGGTACTCAAGAAAGCACATTTATTCTCAACACTTTGGCCATTTACAAATGTCTTCAGCAACTGCTACCCACTGGCAAAGACATTTATCTTCCCGTTGGTTTCTTGCTTTCTCAGACTTCATAAAATTTGTTTTTATTTCTCTCTTTAAATATTTTACTGTTTTTAATTATGTTTGCTTGTGTGTGGGTATGGGCACATGAGTGAATTTGATCACAGAAACCATAGAGATGGAATCCTCCTAGAGCTGGAGTTCAAACAGTTTCAAGCTGCCAAAGACAGGGGTCTATCTTCACTAAGAACAATGTATTGTTCTTAAAAACTTAACCTCTTTCCAGACCCTGTTTTTATTTTTTTTTCTGGGTAAAAAGTGGTATTTTTGTCCAGTCCTTCAAAGACCTGTTCCACTGAATTTATTTTCACTTTCCTTTTCATGTCTTTAAATTGTGATTAAAAAATAAACCAATAACACAAAACTCTAATGTCACATTTCAGAACATATTTTTTAACAAAAAGACTATTACTTAATTACACTGACAACTGAACTATAATAAGCAAGTTCCAGTGTTCACAGGCAATAACGGCAGTGACCAGGCTCTGCTGCTTGCCCTAGGAAAGAACCCAATGTCAATTACATCTAGATATCAAAAGAGTTTATACATGGCGGGGCTACATGGCTTCTCTCTTGATTCCACCCTTCTTTCTCCTATCATTCAGTTTAGTTTTCCATGCCAACTTCTGTTCTACCCTATCAAGCCAAGCCTGATAGTTGAAACCTAACTAAGTTAGATTTTAGAATTTGTGTAGATGACGGAGTGGAGCCGCTATAAGCCTAGTACTCCATTGCTTCGACTTCCCATCTGTCTAACCATTATTCTTTTCAGACAGTTCAGGAAACGTTTCATAGCCTGTATTTCAAACAGTAATATAGAATGAATGTCTGTGTTCCTCCATGATTAGTATGTAGAAACTCTCCCTACCTCTTTGCTCTTCTAACTTTCGAGTTCAGCAGGAGTTGAGGTTGTTTGGAAATAGAAAATTCACAGAGCTTTTCAAGTGAAAAGTGGGCTGTCATCTAGTGTGAATTGGCCTCTTATCATAAGGGACATTTGATCACATGTGTGGCATATATAGAAGGATAATGTGAAGAGCCAGAGAGAAAAGATGGGCGTATGCACACCTAAATGAGATGCCCGAAGCAAATTCTGTACTCATGCCTCAATGAAAGAGGTAACCCTACCCACTGATCAGTTTCTTACCTCCAGTCTCTGTCTCAGACAGCTCATCACTAAGGACACTTCATTTTTGGTTCTTTATTATGGTAACTACAGAAAGAAATTGATATTGTCAAAATTTCTTATTTAAATTTCTTTCTTCTTTCTTTCTTTTTTTCATTTTTTCGAGATAGGATTTCTTTGTGTAGTTTTGGTGATTGTCCTGGGAACTCGCTCTATAGACCAGGATGGCCTTGAACTCACAGAGATCTGCTTGTATCTGCCTCCCGAGTGCTGGAATTAAAGGTGTGCACCACCACCACTAGGCTTAATTTTAAGAACTTCAGAATCCTTTCCCCTATATACACAGTACCACAGCTACGATGTTAGACCAGCAGCACAGGGTGGCATCCTCCCCTTAGCACAGAAACTCTCTACACTGGACTTGTGTTCAAATTCACATTTCTACTTTTAGCTTTTGCAACCCTTCTCATATCAGAAGTTAGAAAAGAATAACACAATTGCTTACAAACACAAACCTTCCTTTCAAAGACAAAATAAAGTTGTTTAAAAAAAGGAAATCCAGATAGTCCTGGATTCTGCCTAACTGCAAAAACCATTTAGTGAGATAAATAGAGGCAGTAATTTAATATCTATTCTCACTGAAACCTTTAAGCATCACCTTTATGTCAAGAGCATCAAGTTAAAAATCTTCACGGATTTGTCTTCTAATAGGAGTGAGATATGTACGGGATTTCTTTCTTTCTTTCTTTCTTTCTTTCTTTCTTTCTTTCTTTCTTTCTTTCTTTCTTGCTTTCTTTCTTTCTTTCTTTCTTTCTTTCTTTCTTTCTTTCTTTCTTTTTTTTTTTCGAGACAGGGTTTCTCTGTGGTTTTGGAGCCTGTCCTGGAACTAGCTCTTGTAGACCAGACTGGTCTCGAACTCACAGAGATCCGCCTGCCTCTGCCTCCCAAGTGCTGGGATTAAAGGCATGCGCCACCACCGCCTGGCCCATTCTTTTGTTTTGTTTTACCGAGACAGGGTTTCTCTGTAGCTTTTGGAGCCTGTCCTGGAAAGTAGCTCTCTTAGACCAGGCTGGTCTTGAACTCCCAGAGATCCGCCTGCCTCTGCTTCCCAAGTGCTGGGATTAAAGGCACGCCACCTTCTTCCTTTCTAAATTGTTCTGTGAGTGGAAATGATGAAGTGCTGGACACTGCATGGGAAGAAGGGCTCTGGGGTATGGATGCTGTGCAAGTTTCCTGTGAGATTGAAACATTCTATCCTGCAGGGAAGCTCTTTAAGTAGAAAATTATACAACTCGTAATTATTTTGGAAGTCCCGGAAACTGACCAAATTCACTAGGGCCCTCCCCACCAGAGTAAACAATAAAGGCCAAGAGTCCCTATCAGACACGCCAAGTTGCAAAGACGTCTCTTGAGACCAGACAAGCTGCTTGTAAGAAGCATAACCAGCCAATTTTTCTGGAAGAGGTTTAGACCAGAGCTGCTTGGAAACGACACTCTCCAACCTGTTGCGATGCCTTCAGACTGTGCAGAGTGCTCTAGGTGTCCCAGCTTCTGTTAGCTGTCACCCATGCTAGTGTGGGCCTTGGTGATGGAGCTGTCTGGGAGTTATTTCTTTTCCTGTGTTGCCCATATCCCTTAAAATAGCACTAATAAAATGCATTGGCTCACCTAGTTGTATTTGGGTTGTATTTGTACTTTGTTCTGTCCTGGGCTCCCAATCTGGAGTGAGTAGATGTGTGTGTTGCATCTCCTTAGGAAATGTTTGATCACACAGCAGATTTTGATTATCTCTTAAACATTGCAATTTAGTGCTGTCAACTAATGGACTATGACCTTTGGAAATGCTGCTTTTTATTTACCTACATATTTATAGCTTAACACCAAGAAGATACAAAAGTTATTTTCCTTATAGTCGCAATTTAGCCCTGGAAAGTTCAAGTCCTTTATTTTAGAGTATTACCTTTGGACAAAGAGAAATTGTTCAGAGGTTAGCACTTGTTGCATAAGTAAGTGTAAATAAGAATGGGCATTTACATGCCAGTACACAAATGACAAGTTGGGCGTGATCTCTAAGCATGCCTGTAATTCCCGCACGGAAGTGAGTGGAGACAAGGAGACTGCTGGGGCTTGCTGGCTTTCACTTCTCTGAGCTCCAACTTTAGCAGTAGACTAAGAGTAAGAGTAATAAAGACATCTGATACCATTCTCTTTCCTCTGTGTGAGCACAGGCACCTGTACTCCGACACCTACATTACACTCTCACACACACACACATATACAGATGCATATGAAACACTTTCACACACATAGATGCACATACAACACACAAATACACATAATATACACACATACAGGCACATATATACCACTCATGAACACAATTATACCCATCCACCACACTCATACAAACATACATAATCACATAACACACTCATATACGTCACACACACAAGCATACACACATTCATACACACATATACACACATACACCTACATACTTTCATTCACATACATATGCATATCACAAGTATACAAATGCAAACAAAACATGACTTTTGAATTAAACTGGAATGCAAATATTAGCTTGCTAACTAGCCTATTTAAGATTATATTTAATACTAAGATCAATACTGCATAGATTTTGTTCTGGCACAATGTGGACCAAAGCTTCCATTTAAAAATCTTTCCCATTTTTATCATGATATTTTAAAATATGCACTTGTTTCACTTATAAAAATCTGAGAAATATCCTTGAGAAAATGAAAATTTACATAATAAACAAAATACGTTAATTTCTTAGCAAATGGCAATGACAGTCTCAAATTAAGATGTAATATACATAATTTAAGGATATTGAAAAATTCCTCTGATGTTTTGGACATATCAATAAAATAAATGTGACAACATCTCTAACGTCATTTTCATAAAATGTATAATATTGATGTATGTTGAAATTTTTCACATAGAAATTGAACTTTTTGATAGCCTCATTCACATAGCAAATTGAACCTTCCCCTATGCATAAAGGGATATTTACTAATCAATGTTCCAAGGGCAATGAGGTAATGACACTAATACATTGCTGAGGGGAAGATGGCTCATAAATGAGTCAAATGATGTAATACACATACATTTATTGAGGTAGACCTATTGAGTTGTAACAGACATTTTCTAAGAATAAATGGACTATTTTAATTAGAAAACGGGGACTATTATAGGAGGAGGGAACAGCACAAGCTGAAGGTCATTACAAAACCATCTGGGACCCTATATAGCCATGACCTGGTTACCAGGACTGTTCATGTAAGGCCCAAATTAGATATAAAAGTAGATGTCAAGAAGAAGTTCATCTAAGTAACAGAAAATCTGAGACTTCAGAAGCTGATGAATATAAAAAATAGAATCCAACAGTTACCCAGAGTTACTGAGCGTATATGACTGCCAAAAGTGTAAGCATGATTGTCAAATAAGGTAGGCATAGGTGCAGGTCCGACTACATCTCTGATAATTCATAGGATCACTGGCAGCTCATGCTTCTCATGCACTTATCAATCTGTCTGACTCAGAGGATTTGGGGGCTCACTGTTATTCTTTCTGTGGGGCTGGAAAGGAAACACAAGACACACGGGGTCCCACGTGGGTAAACTTTAATGCGGGGGGAGAGCAACAGGTAAGGGACAGGAGTGAAGAGACCAAAGGAAAAGAGGGAGAGGGTTGAGACGTCCCCCGTTTTAATGGGGCTCCAGGTGTCTGGGAGAAAATATCCTGCGCATACGTGACTTCCCATTGGGCTGCTGGGATTTGTAGTCCAGAGGAGTCCAGGTGCGGCTAGGAGAATGTCCTGCGCATGTGTGGCCTTGTCTCCAAAAGGAACAACACTCACAGCCTTCAAAGGAAAGAAGCCAGGGTGCTGAGGTTTGGTAATTACTTCATTCCAGAATTTAAATGACAAGTAAACATAAGTATAGATAATTAATACAGGATTGGCTTGTTAGTATTTAAGATCTTGACATTTGAAGCCTTCCTTATTTTAATGGACATTTAATATTTATTTAGATATGCTCTTAATTCCATGGGATATCTTGAACATCTTTTAAAAAGTCATGATGATTTTCTGTATTTGAGTCTCATGCTCACAAAGGGTGGGTCAAGAACCCCACTTTTCTCCTTCTGTTGTTTTCAACAGATGACCCAACCTCCACCATCCACCAATGTGACTAAAGTCTCATTTTAGAGGAGACTATGCTGATGAAGAGAGAATGCATCTTTCGTTGCAGAACTGCAGTTTCAGAGGTTGAGTAGAGGAATCCTGCATAGGTGCTGTAAACTTAGGTGACCTTGTAGACCAAAACTGTTAGGCAGCAGTGCAGCAGGGTGGTCATGCGACTTGGACATTTCACCAAGCTGGGCAGCATCTGGGTAATGTTTGGTCTTCTTAGGGGCCCATGTGCTTTCTATATCTTTAAAGAGACTTTCTTTCTGCTTAAACTAGTGAGAGATAAGGATAGTCTTTATATCTAAGAAGCCTTTCTGACTTGGCAATTTGACGTCCTTCCCATTTTCTGGTCTCTAGTATCTTTTGGGGGGATTCATGTGTGCTAGTTATAGCTCTTCATCAGGACGAAATCATTGAGAGAACCAAACCATATCTTTCTGGTGTTCTTTCCACAATGGGAGAAGTAGCCAGTCTCCAAAAAAACATTTCAGGATTTAGCTGAGAGAAAGTCTAGTGTTTGGGGCTCTCTTGTGTGTGCCATCTTACTGAAAAAACTGATGTACAAGTAAATCTAAAGAAAAACATGCTCAAGCATACGCTACTCCCCACCCTCCTTGGAAGACTGAAAAATCAGCTGGAAATGGAAAGTAGGATTAGTAAAAGTGAGAGCGTGATAAGAATATAAAACACAAACAGCAGGAAGAGGAAAGGGTGAAAGGTAGCACAATAGTCGCTGTCTGAGACAATCAAGCTGGAAGGATTCTGCAGCTTAAATACCCTCCAGGTGCCACCTCACCTCGCCTGGTGCCGCTCAAGCATGCTTCATTTTGATTAATGACGGCTCTCCCCAGGTATCTCCTTTACAAAGGATGTGTCAACCACAGGGAACCCACCAAATTCTTAACAAATGTGCACAATGGGCCAGAATCTTTAGATTCTCTTTGCCTGGCTTAGCATTCCTTCCCTCACAGCCCCTCCTTTTAAACTGTACCCTGCTTCTCTTCCTCATCCTGTCCCTTGCCTTTTCCTGACTGATGGTCTACCTAAACTTCCATCTTGTCTTCATCCGCATTTGCCTGTATAATAAGAGTTCACATCCTCCCTGTAACCACCATGGTGTTTTGTTTCCACGAAGGTGCAACCTCCAGATGGGACAGACTTTCCTACCTTACAAATATTCTTCAGTTACAGTAGGGAAGCACATTCAGCTTTCTTTAGCAGGTTTTTTCCACCCCCACTGGCCATGATGTGAAATAGAATCTAAATGATGCAATGGGTCCTTGAATGAATGGACTCACGTGTATTCTTTTCCTTCCTCTTAGGTCTCTCACTCTGATTTCAATTGCCTTAAAGTCATCTTTGTACACATGGAGACAGAGTTAGGGTTATGTCTTCTCTTACACCTCCAAATCCTGAGAAAGAATCCCATCTCCATTTGCTATTCCTGTGGTGCCAGGGATCAAACACAAGGTCCTGCACTGTGCTGCAAAACTGCATTTCTAGCCTAAAGCTCTTAGAGATGTGTCTTAAAATATACAAAACCATACTGAGTTTCCCTCTTAATGCAAAACATTAAATTTAATGGACTTATATGTATATGTAGTTATACACTGAGGGATGAGAAGATTTATGAAGAATGAGATCTGAAAATTTTATTATATATAATGTATATTTTTAACTGAATTCGAGTTTAACAATGAAATAAAATCTTATACAATTTTACAAAATGATATAGAATATGTATAGATTTATGTACATGTTAATTTTATGTATTGTTACATATATATAATTGCTTTCTTAAATTTTATTTTTTCAATATAGTAAGCTAAAATACGTGTATTTGTTTTAGCCAACTGTTACATTGACTTTTAGAAACTACTTTACAACTATCGATTTTCTCATTCATTTTGAAAACACTTCCCGCGATATTAAATTGAAGTGTATTTTATTTACTTGTGCATATAACTCCAGTGCCACACAGTTTTTCTTTCTGAAACAATTATAAATAAGAAAGTGCTTTGCCTTCTCCTGCTGTCATTTTGTGTGACTGAACGCAGCTAGCTATTACAGAGTCTCACTGACAATGTATTGGTAAATTGACTCACATCAGAAAGGCCCATTTATTATTCCTACATCTAATTGAATATGATAAATCCATTTTAAGAAGCTTTGCTCAGATGACGTCTGGTGCCGTTAGCACTGTAGCAGAACCCTTTGTCTTTAGTCGCCCATCTCTATGCACTGCAGATCACAATGGCTGTGCTGTCGTTTCCGATGACACTGCCCATGTTCTTCTTTCAAGCATACAGTGATGAGCGCTGTTTTCGTGGCAAATGGGGTACCCTTGGGCTAGAGATGCCATTCCATACAACTTACTGTGTCTCTGCCTCACTAAATGTTTACATTGAGATGATGGTTTTATGGTCTTTTTATACAGTGTTAGCCCTTATTGATGTATGGAATTTGTTTAGGATTCGTGAGTCTTTAGAGCTCAGCTGTCAGGCAGTTTGGCTTTTTTCACTGGAACTCAGATTGCTCCGACCGAAGTTGCGTGTTGCTACGGTTTCTTAACTCCAAGGAGTACATGTGCTCTGAATTCTCTTTGCTGGGTCCAGCACATCATGCATGTGTTTAGGTTGGGAAAGTCAGTTTGTGCACAGCTTCCTTGTGTGCCTAAAATATATCGCTACCAATAACAAGATAACACACAATAAGAAGTTACTTATTATCAATTTTGTCCAATAGTAGGTCCTAATAATATACATGCTCCCAAATAAAAGTGTATATGTGTGTATAAATGTGTGTTTACATTCAAAATATATACATGTATATGAATACCAGATTGTATAGTATTTAACACAAATGATACCATTTCAGTGATTACTAATATTATAAATAAATGTATACATATACAAATAAATATGAATAAAAAACCATGTTCTCAAACAACAATATCAGAAAAGTTCCTTTATTGCTCAAATGATTAAAATCCATTAATTAAACAAAGTTAAAAATATAGAATTTAATGTGTGTATACATAAACATGTATATGCTTCTGTGTCGAAACATGAGGGTATAAATTCTTTCGTAAAATGCAGATTATTTTTTACCGTTATGAAAAGAAAATGTTTCCCTAAAGTCAAAGAAACCTTTGTCCCTTGGCATTTACCTCTGTGTTTAATAAGTCACTACATTGTAGTTAATAAAAATAATCCCTGACACATGTTGAAGCATGGTGCCTGCCTGAATTAACCACATTGCCTGTCTACATCACTTAAATTCTCGAACTTTTCACAGTCCTCTCCAATTAATTGGGATTGTCCAACAAGGGTCATTGCTGTGCTTTTGATGAAGCCTGTATTTTAAGACTTAAGATGAAAAGGTACTGAATGTACGGCTTGATGTTGTGTTTAATGAATTTTACTATTTGTGTTGCTTTGAAACTTTTTGTTTTTAGAGAAAGTGAGAACAAGAGAGAGCATGAGCGAAAGAAAAAGAGAGAAAGTATGTGTGGGGGGGTTCTTACTGGCAGTGATACACCCAGCATCTCTGAATTGCTAGTTCTCTGTTTTCTCAGTACTCTTCCTATTTCTAAGTAATATTTCAAATTTGGTGTTCAACATCTCCACTGATTCTGTGAGAGTCTAATTAAGCTTTTATCTAACCTTAGTCATAATTGCTGTAAGTATATGTTTTGTACTATATGCACTAAAGATAACTATAAACCTCCAATTTAATAATGAAGCAGCATTCATTTGAATCTCTGTAAACACTACCTAACTTCAGAAGCACCATGGTACACACTGGAAATGCATTTCCCCTCCCACATACTTCCTCTGTGGGTACCAGTGCCCTCTGAGATTTGCATTCCTTTGCCTTTTGCAGTTTTATACATATGGCTGTATCATTAATACAATATACAATTCTTTCACTTCTCAACTTATATAACAGGTATGAGTTCTTTAAAGGTTTTCTTTACCCCAGACCTAATTTTAAGGCATTCATAACCATGTGTGGACTCCACCTAAGTTACATCCCTCTGTAACAATGACAAATCAACGCGTACATTTGAGTCAATTGAGAAGATGTTCGCACCATCTATGATGAGTATGAATATGTACCAAGGAATCCATATCCATTATTACATCTCACGTTTCACGTGTCACAGAAGCCATGGTTGTCTGTACCATCCCTGCACAGGACCATGCCAGTCAACTCCAACCGTAGAGAGGAGGGGCAGCACTAAGTTGACTTAGAGCACATGGATTATAAAGAGTAGGAAAAGGAGGGTAAAGAAGAAGAGAAGGAAGAAGAAGAGTTTGTGAAATGGAAAGGAGAAACTGGGAGGGAACTCAGAAGGAGTTGAGAGGGATGGGCATAGACATGATCTAAATATGTTGTATACACAAATGCTCTTACCAAAATCAAGTGTAAAATGCAGCTCCAGGCTCTTTGTGAGGGTTACTATAGGCAATTTTCATATTAATAACGTTTCAGGGACATAGAAGATATCAGTGTATATAAAACATACTAAATGCTAACAAGTTGCTGTGAACATTCTCAGTTGTTCACATCCTGTCAATGTTTAATAATTTTCTAACTACTACTGAAATATGTGTTCTGTAGTGTAACTTTAGAGATTGAATTTTAATAATGTGGTAGTTTGAATAAGACTAGCTCTATAGGTTTGTACATTTGAATGCTTAGTCACCAGGAAGTGACACTATTTGAGAAAGATTAGGAGGTGTTGCTGGGTTGGAGGAAGTGTGGTCTTATTGAAGGAAGTGTATTACTGGGGCTGGGCATTGAGGTTTCAAAAGGCAACGGTAGGCCCAGTTCTCTCTCTCTCTCTCTCTCTCTCTCTCTCTCTCTCTCTCTCTCTCTTTCTTTCACTCTCCCCCCCTCTCTCTCTCCCCCGTTTCTCTCTCTTTCCCCCTCTCTCTTATCCCCTCTCTCTTTTCACCTGAAGAACAGGATGTCACTCTCAGCTACTCCTCCGATGTCATGCCTGCCATGCCTGCCATTGTGCTTCTGACCATGAGGACAATGGACCAAGCCTCTGAAACTGTAAGTCAGCCCAAACAAATGCTTCCTTATAAGAGTGGTTAAGGCATCATGTTTCTTCACGGCAATAGATCGGTGATGAAGACAATGGTATTTACTTTTTATTTTACAATTTGAGATTACAATTATAGCACATTCCCCTTCACTTTTCTCCCTAGAAATCTGTCCATAGACCCTTCCTTGCTCTCTTTCAAATCCATGGCCTCTTTTTTTTTTAATAATTGTTATTGCATACATACATGCATATACATTATATATATTCCTAAGTATAACCTGCTCAGTCTATACAATGTTATGTATGTTTTCATTCTATTGGGGAAAACCGATTTTCCCTCTCCCAGAAGGTATGAGTGACAGTTTCATTGTTACCCTTTACCCAGTAGTTAGGTTTTCATTAATTCATTCTTTTTTAAAAAATATAATAAAATAAAATATTTTAAGATAAAACAAAAACTGTTGCACTGAAGTTAGACAAGACAAGCCAACAGTAGGAAAAGAGCTCAAGAGAAGGTACGAGATCAGAGACTCACTGTTTGCACTAAGGGATCAATAGAAAACACCAGTGTGAAAGCCGTACTATACCCAGAGGACTGCTGCAGACATTGTAGACCCCGTGTGTTCCACTTCAGTCTTTGTGAGTTCCTATGAGCTTTGCTCAGACTACTCCCTATTGTTTACTTCTAAATTTTATGCACGTTTTGCATGTTAATGTCCTTTTATTGCTTTTAGTTTATTCATTTTCATCTGGATCTTGATTGTCTTCATATTAAAGACTGTGTTGTTTGTGTCTTTTTAGTATTATATCTTTTCAGAAGATTTTGACATTATTTTTACATCTTTGAATTACATTTCTGGCATTGTACAGGTTATTTTTAATGTCCTAATATTAGAAAGAGCATGTCATTTTTTTGTAATCCTGCCATGTTTTGCCTTAAAAATTTACACTCTGTTGTGAGTGACTTTCTGAGGATCTGAGCAGTTTGTTGATAGACTACAATCACTTTCTCCTATCATGTTCTTTTGCCTTTGGTCTAACTTGTCCAAAGGATTTCCTCTCTTCAATCTCCTCTCCTTTTGCTAATTTCAGCAATTACTCTTCAGATGCACCACCTTCATTTTGTTTCTATGCAACATGAATAGCTTAAATCCCAGTTCTGAGTCTGACTGATTGCTGCATACTGGTGAGGAATGCTCCAGGTCAAGGTTCTTTCCTGGGAGCCAGTGCTGAGGCAAGGCTTTAATTTCTGCTGCAATCATAAATGTTCCCCTTCCAAAACAACAAAAATGCCTCACCCGCAGAAGGCACACACTCCACCTGTTCTGAGTTCTTGCCTTGATTGCATCCAACTTTTTTTTTCTTATTTGCCCATTCTCAGTATCCTTTCTTCATCATTAGTTTCAAATGGATACCCATGAATCTTGTCATGAAAACTGGCTTGTAATGACAAATTTCTTATGGATTTTTTGTTTATTGTTGCATCTTACAGCTCAGCAAGAAAGGAAAATGCTTTCTTGAATTTTTTAATGTAACATATTTCTTTCTTTACTTTGATATTTTTCAGACAAGATTTCTAGCCCAGACTGGCCTGAAACTTGCTACCTAGTCAAAGATGACCTTGAACTTCTGATTGTTTTGCTTCCACACTCAAAGCACTGGAATTACTGGCGTGCACTACCCTGATCCCTTCATACAGTGCTGGGTACTGTGCCGGACTTCTTGAATGCTAGGCTACTACTGTAGCGACTAAGCCACATCTCTGGTTCTGTACTCAGGATTTTACATTACACTGCTCTTAGGGTGGGTTTTCTAAACTGTACTTTAATATTTAAATCAATTACATCTTCTTTAAAAGCCTTAAAGAACTGTTTTGTTTGAGTTGTGTGGAAGAAAATTTAAAGTTTCTAATTTACATGTTTCCACTTAGCCAGTGAGTTGTAATGCTTCCTATTGCTACATTTCTGTTATTATTAGCACTGGTCTTATGATTCTAAAACACAATCTCAGAAATACTTGCTCTTAAAAATGCTCCTAACCAATAACATTTATTTCAGGCAATTTTTTAGACATTTAGGAAAATTTTTAGATATTTATGAGGAAGAGGTGAGAAGAATTGTATCACTTTATCATTATGTCTCAGATAGCAGGATAAATGTACCACCTACTCGTATGTCTTTAGATGTTCCTGTAACTTGGAATATACTTCAGAAAAGATTATAGCTGCACTTACTGTACTTGTCTCAGGGTTCAGAACAAGACCAAGTCAGAAGAAGAGAGAGACCACTAGTTTACTTTACCATATCAATGTATGTTAATCCACAAACCTAAATTCACTAGCAAATTGGGCTCCTTTAAAGCACAGCAGGTAAACAAAGATGAGTTGGTTCCCTTTTGACACAGATCACACAGCTACTTGTGAAATATTTACACACACAAACACACACACACACACTTTAGGAGGGATTGGCAAAATTGAATTTACATTTTCTTGCTTCTGGCTTGAGTTAGGCCTTCTCCCCTTTGTCCTTTAATGTGTTTTGTAATTTGCCTTTACTTAGAAACATTAAAAATTTTTAAATAAGTATAGATTCTAGGATATAATGAGACTTGTGCTTCAGTTTAGAGAGTCTCTTCTCTGAAAGTTCTTCTGCCCTGCATTGCCGTGGGTCAGACAATCCATACTGATTTGTGTTTCCCTTGTGCTGAGGTTTCCTGGAAGCTCATCTCATCTCTTGTCTCTAGGAAACTGAACTTTCAGTAAAATTCTTTTTGGAAAGATGCCACTGAGAATAAGCAAATCATATGCATATTTCTTAAGAAAAAGAAATTTCATGTTAGCCAAGTTAATTGAATTTTGTGGATTTCTTTTCAGAAGAAAATATTTTTAAGGATATGATGATCTGTTCTTCAGTACCCCCTTTGAGACTGATTATAGTCTTGCTTCCATTATTAATGAGAAAATGAAATTATGACTTGGCTATAAAAGGAGCTAGACCTTGTTTTACAGGCTTTAAAAATAGTCTGTTCATTGTAGGAAAAAGTCTTTGTTCCAGATTTTTCCTATAATCGGGCTGTCAAACTTTATTTTCAGAAGAGCTGATGACATTTAGGGCATAAGTTAGCTATTCTATTTCTAACCCCTCTATAGATATTGCATTCTTAATCCCTAGAATTAGAATTGGATAGGTTTATTTAAAAAAAAACACCCAAGATGAATGGAGATGAGAGATAGTATTAATCTATCTAACCAGCTGACCTTCGTTATAATAAATATTATAACATATGTGGGTGGCCCTAAAGTTAATTTTAGTATCTTTAGAAAAATTACATCATCAGAAGAATTTAAGTCAATGTCTGAGTTGCTGAATAGAAAGATGATGCAGAGTCAAGGGTATCAATGAAATGAGGGGGCATGAGCCTAGGGTGTGACTCTCCTCTACACAATAGAAAGGGAAGAAACAGATTTTTTCTAGAACTTCCAGGACTTCGCTCTCATTGCCTAGATGGTCTCATAGCTGTGAGAAAACACCAGACAGAAGCAATTTAATGAAGGAGAGATTTATTAGACTAACAATTTCAGGAAATTTGTGAGAGCAGGCACAGTGATGGGAACTTATGGATACCACCGCCCACTTCTTAGTGTATTAGGAACTGAGGTCAGGCCGTGAATAGAACTATATCTCACCTCCTCAGCATATATTCAGTGAACTTCTTCTAACTTTGAGACAATCTAAGTTCCTGACCTCTCAAACCAACACCACCAATGGGCCACCAAGTATTCAAACACGTGAGCCTAAGTGTGTGTAGGGGATGTGCACATTGCACCTTCAATGTCCTCTGCATACTCTGATTGTAGCACAGTGAGATCCAAGTTAGAATCTTTCTTCAGAATGATATTTGTATTGTTCTTAAAAATGAAATTGATTGTGTTTTAAATAGCAGAAATAGGCAGTGAATACCAGGCAGAAAATACAGGGAATAAAACATGCAATTGTATATATCATTTTGAGTAGAGATTAGAACAATGACGGAATTCTGTCTATCTGGCCTTTCAATTTCTTAAAATTTCCTCCTTATCTTTGGCTATTTATGATTACAAATATTCAGTGACAAATGTATAGTTTTTGTGGCATGGTCAGGCTACTATATTAAAAAAGAATCAATAGGTACACCATTGAAATTCATGCCAGATTTCATCCAGTTGAGCTCAACTGGATTCAGATTGGCACTAACTGAAAGTATAGTTAAAGATTGTTAGTATTACAGTTTTTCTTTGCAGTCGAACAAGGAAATCCAGGAACTTGCTTAATTCTTTGAAAAATACTTATTTGAAGGTGTCAGGAGAATTTATTGTGGGACTTTAGAATACACACACACACGCATATATATATATATATATATATACATATATATACACACACAATACATATATTTGTATTATATATATTTTTCCTAATATATTATATATTAGAGAAAAGCATAAATAAAAGATCTACAGAAGAAAAGCTAGAATAATTGGTGAGTAAATGACTACATAAAGCCAACAGATAACCTCCATGACCTTGAAGATAAATGATATTCTTTAATCAGAATTACTAGAGGGGAATGGCCCATCCAGCATGTCTTATTAGTAATATGCTAATATTTCTTAAACTTGAAGTTATTATTTTTTTCTTCTAAATTGAGAAAGGAGAACAGGATACTTTTTTTTTAGTAGTAATTTTTTGGTCAACAACAAATCCTTAGTCAGAATGCTTATTGGTTAAGAGAGATATGCTCTTTCTTTTCCATCTCAGGGGCTTCCTTGACATAGAAAGGAGAGTTGGGAGCAATTTAGAGCTAGAGAATTGAATCGGTTGATGTGTGTACAAGGTAAATCCAGGGAAGCATAGTTTTGCTGGAAGAACTGTGCAGCTCCTGATTTGTGAGCTGAACAAGTCTGCATTTAAGGCTGTGGCTCACATGGGTGTTCCACCTTCGGTTGTTGTAATGAATCAAGATAATGAAGACAGCAGCCACAAAAGGCAGAGAGACTTTGCCGCTCAGGAGCTAGAACTTTCTATTAACATAATTGCAGGAGTGGATGGTGAACCTGCTCTGCATCGAATGGGTCAGTTAGCTACAGTTCTTATGGCTATTTGCATTGTGTACATGTCCATCTTTATCTCTCTGTGCTTAAATCCGTTGTGTTGAAATTATTCAGTACAGTGAAGACTATAAAATGATTTTATTTCCTTTGGATATTTTCCTTTAAAAAAATCCTACAATATAAGAAGTGCTTTTTGCCTTATTTAGCAAGGTATCTAAACTTGGTGAATCATTGGCACTGTATGAGTAAGTAAATTGACACCAAGATTGAACAAAATCTCTTGCTCACCTGCCACCTGTGCCTAAGCAGGACCTAATGCTGACTGGGTACAACACCCTTACATACATATTGCTTTCTTTTTTTTTTTAATGGGTTTTTTCAAGACAGAGTTTCTCTGTCGAACAATCCTGGCTGTCCTGGAACTCACTCTGTAGACCAGGCTGGCCTCAAATTCACAGAGAACTGCCTGCCTCTGCCTCTTGAGGGCTGGGATTACAGACATGTGCCATGACTGCCCAGCTTTACATACAGATTTCTAAGAGAACTGCAACAATGTAATTATTCAATGACAGAAGTAGTTAATTTTGCACATATGTTGTAAGTGTTAGGCCCAAAGGAGACTCCAATTCACAAAACTCAAAAGCTAGTCCAAATATCCAGAGATGGGCTCAACTTGGACTGTAGAAGGGTTATAGTAGTTAGATGAAAGCCACCATTCCTCTGGAACTTGTGTGCTCTCCATTACTAAAAGGAGTCATTTTTCCTTATGGGGCAGAAGGGACACAGGGCTACCTGCAGGGCTTATTAGCATATTAAACACAGGCTCCCTTAGTATAACCGTACTTGTTACACATTTCAAAGTCCCCACTAATATCATAGGCTTCTCACTTCCTCCCCTCCCGTTAACTTCCTCCAGCTCATGGCCATTCCTCTAGCCAGTGACTCATTTTCCTTATTGTCTCCACATACTTTCTCTGTTTGTGTCTTTGTCTGTCTCCCCCTCACCATATCTTCCCTTTCTCCCGTTCCTTCATCTCTCCCTTTTCTTTCTTCTCTCTTTCCCTCTCTCCTTTATCTCTCTGCTCTTGCTTCTCTCATGGCCAGGTCCAGTCTGTTGGTCTTGTTCAATATTTCTTCCTTCTTTTTCTGTTCTTGACTGTTCCAGATGCTGTTGGCTGTTCTCTCATATCTACGATAAAAACCTTCCCTTCAACTTACCATGCAATGGTCATGTCAGTTTAAGCAATAAGTAGGCTATCTATTTTCATTCTCAAAAAGAAAATGCTGTGAAGGTTGAAAAATTACTATTTCCATTTTACAGGTGAGGAAGTTGCAACCGAAAGCCTCTTGCAAGTGGACAAAAGCAAACTGTTAACAACCAAGTAACTAAAGAAATTTTTGAACATGGATATCTCTCCCCTAGAAGTCAGGGACTAGATATTTTTAAAAGTCTTGAGGGGTCACATTTTCCAGAAGTCACTTTTACTTTGAAATTCTTCTGTTTCTCTAATGCTGAAATTCCTATCACTAACTCGGGAAGAGTAAAACACTTGTATACAGTGTCTTTACTTATCTAATTTTGTAGGAAAAAAGATGAAAACACAAATAAGACAGTTCTTATGTTGTCAACCACTATGACCTGTATGTTATTGGGAGTGTCAGCCACTATGACCCGTATGCTATGGGAGTGTCAGCCACTATGACCTGTATGTTATTGGGAGTGTCAGCCACTATGACCTGTATGCTATGGGAGTGTCAGCCACTATGACCTGTATGTTATTGGGAGTGTCAGCCACTATGACCTGTATGCTATGGGAGTGTCAGCCACTATGACCTGTATGCTATGGGAGTGTCAGCCACTATGACCTGTATGTTATTGGGAGTTAGTATCTTGCTTAGGGTTTCTGTTGCTGGGAGGAGACACCATGACCATGGCAACTCTTATATAAGAGAACATTTAATTGGGGCAGCCTACAATCCAAAGGTTTAGTCCATTATGATCATGGCAGGTAGCATGTGGACAGACATGGTGCTGGAGAAGGATCTGAGACATCTACATCTTGATCTGCAGGCAGCAGAAGGAGTCTGAGACACACTGGCAAGACTTGACTTTATGAACCCTCAAAGGCCACCTCCACAGTGACACATTTTCTCCAACAAGGCTACACCTATCCCTATAAAACCACACTTTCTCCTAGTACCGCTCCTTATGGGGCCCATTTTCTTTCAAACTACCACACTTAGTGTCACTGTCCTGGGCATCCACTTCCTTCCCAGCTCAGTGTCCATCACAGTAGTAATGAAATACAAGCAGAAGTTTGCCTCAAATGCAGAGCCGATGCCTTTTTAGACTCGGTTCTATCAAAACATACTAACCCTGAGCCTCACTGACTTGATTAATGTTGGACATAAAGCTATAGATTTCCAGTTACCAAGATTTATTATGGAATATCACAATACAGACTAGATGCCTGGGACCTAATATAATTATTCAATAACATTCTGAATTAAGTATTTGCATTGTTAGTTGCATTGAAGTGTTAGGAATCTAAATTTCAATGCAAACCGATTAAAAAGGATTGGCAATATTTAATGACCCAATAGATACTAATTGTGGTTCAGCAACACATGATAAACTGATCATAAGTGTACAATCACATAACACACACACAAGAAACATTGTCATGCTCCAGTACGAATAATCACAAAAAACCCTCATTTAATTTGTGACTATTTAGCTTCATTTTAGTATTTGCTATAAAATTTGTACATATATAAATAAGTAAGGCATGTAGTACATCTACAAATCCATATGGTGGTGTAAGTTCATACTACAGGACTTGAGTTTAGCTGATTTAAACATTCTATGGGGAGAGTTTTATCATTTAGGCACTTTGATATTGAGATGCAGGAGTCTCTGGTATTATAAAGTAGACTTCTTGGTACGGGTCAATAAGCAGTGCTATTAGTAAAGAAAGCTATCTTTATTTCTAGGTGAAAATACTCCTGAATGAAACTAACGTACTCTGAAATTGAATTTGTATTCCTGTCTGTATCAGGTTACCATGACTTCCACAACAAAGCACCGGAGACAGAGTGCTTTAAATAGCAGAAATTTATTCTTTCAGCTCCAGAGCCTATAAATTCAAGACCCAGGAGTTGGCAGAATTGAATTCTTCTGGGACTTACTTTCTTGACTTGAAACTGGCTTTTTGCCTCTGGGTCCTCACATGGCCTCTGTTGTCATGGTCCTAATATTGTCTGAAGCTCTTATTTACTTTTCTTTCCTGCACCTTTATTTCTATCTTTTTATCATTCATTTTATTAGCATATATTATCTATAATATTGAATTTCATTATAAAAATTTCATCTTCATTTTATTATTCCTTCTAGTTTCCCTTCAATTCCACTAGGCTCTTGCCTCTTCCTAAACAGTGATCATTCTATATTTTCACATAATTGTGTACAAGAGAGAGAAAGAGAGAGAGAATGAGAATGAGTTAGGGTTACTTTTAGGGCATGGGCTGTTTATAGGAGTAACTTATCAATGCTACACCAATGAAGAAAAATGTCTCTGTTTCCCAGAAATCCTTGGTTGATGATGACCCAGTCCTCACAGAATGGAGATGTCATGAACTCTTCCCAATTCCATGACCGAAGTTTGAAGGGATGAATCCTGGGTAGATCGTGTGAGGTAGCTAAGGATGTTGCAAGTTCATGCTTTGTTCTTATTTACCCAAATGTTCTGTTTAGAGACATTTGTCTTTGAGCATAGCTGTATGCTAGGACACCAGGGAATTCTGTGGAGCTATAATTGACCCATGACACTGTAAACTTAACATTAGATCATAAGTTTTTCATTGTATTCCAGCACTTTATTATCGAATAAATTTCTGGATGGTTTATATAGTAGAGACATTCGTGCTAGAATTTATACTATCTATTGTCTGCAGTGTGGAATCTGCATCAGAAAATAATATTTCTATATAATTACATGATCACCCCCGTTCTTCTCAAGAACCAGAAATTTCCATCTATTGTAGTTTGGCTCACTTTTCAGATGAAGCATTTAAGTTATTTTATAATATATATTTATTGGTGTATCTGTGCAATGCAGAATTTCTTACTTCATCTTTGTTTGCATAAGTCAAAGCTGATTAAGTTTGGTTGAATTACATGCATATTAATTAATGATATCACTGAAATAGCAAAATGAAACAGTATAAATGAGTATTTATTTTGTGTTTGGTGTTGAAATGAAATTTCATACTTCATCACATTAACCTTTTCTCCATTGGGCACAGAAAGTTGAAACTCACATTCTACATATGAGGGCATTGAATAGTTGTATTAGTTTTCTGCTGTTACATAGCAAACTAACTCATTGACTTGTAACCGACTGTCTGCTGTTTAATGGCTTGAAATAGCGCCTGTTTATCAGTTCAAATCAGCAGATCAGTAGTTCAGAAGTCTGTAGTGGTGTGGCATTTTGCTTAGAGTAATACAAAGATGAGGTCAAGGTATTGGTTCTGCCGAGTTCTCTTCTGGTTGCTCTCTGGAAATTGCTTCTAAATTCATTCGGGTAGCAAAATTCTTCACCTTGTGGTGTCTGGCTGAAGGCTCCTGTCTTGTTGCTGTCCATTGGCTTGGCAACCTCTCACGGCTTTTGGGAATCCATGCTCTAATCACCCCTGCCATCCTTCAGGTGAGCAGCAGCTTGTCAGGTTCTTCCCATGAAGCAGGCCCCTGCCTTCTCTTTTTTTCTGATCTCAAGATACAGATTCCAAGGGCTGGTTCTACCAGGTTATACAACCTGGATAAATTCTATTCCTTTTAAAATTGTTTTTATTGAGCTATATATTTTTTTCTGCTTCCCTGCATTCCTTCCCCCTCCTCTTCAACCCTCTCCCATGATCTCCATGCTCCCAATTTACTCAGGAGATCTTGTCTTTTTCTATTTCTCATGTAGATTAGATCCATGTATATCTGTCCTAGGAATCTCTTTGCTGTCTATGTATTCTGGGATTGAGAATTTTAGGCTGCTTTTTCTTTACTTTATGTCTAAAAGACGCTTATAAGTGCGTACATATTATATTATTCTTTCTGGGTCTGGGTTACCTCCCTCAGTATGATGTTTTCTAGATCCATCTATTTGCCTACAAATTTCAAGATGTCATTTTTCATTATGCAGTACTCCTTTGTGTAAATGTACCACATCTTCTTTATTTTTTGGTCAAGGGGCACTTAGATAGTTTTTAGGTTCTGGCTATTACAAATAATGCCATTAACATTGTTGAACATATGGCCTTGTGGTATGGTTGAACATCCTTTGGGTATATAACCAAGAGTGGTATTGCTAGGTCTTGAGGTAAGTTGTTTCCTAATTTTCTAAGAAATTGCCATACTGATTTCCAAAGCGGCTGTACCAGCTTATACTCTGACCAGCAATGGAGGAGTGTTCTCTTTACCCCACAACCTCTCCAGCATAAGTTGTCTTTAGTGTTTTTGATCTTGGCCATTCTTACAGGTGTAAGATGGAATCTCAGAGTTGTTTTGATTCGCATTTCTCTGATGGTTAAGGATGTTGCACATTTTCTTAAGTGTCTTTCAGTCATTCCAGATTTATCTGTTGCGAGTATCTGTTTAGATCTGTATATATTTTTCTTATTGGATTATTTGTTCTTTTGAAGATAAGTTTTTTGAGTTATTTGTATATTTTGGAGATTAGTCCTCTGTCCAATGTGGGGTTGTTGAAGATATTTTCCTTTTATACAAGCTGCTGTTTTGTCTTGTTGACAATGTTCTTTGCTTTACAGAAGCTTTTCAGTTTCAGGAGGTCCCATTTATTAATTGTTGCTCTCAGTGTCTGTGCTACTGGGGTCATATTTAGAAAGCTGTTTCCTGTGCCAATATATTCAAGTGTACTCTCCACTTTCTCTTCTGTGAGGTTTAGTGTGACTGGTTTGTGTTGAGGTCTTTGATCCATTTGGACTTGAGTTTTGTGCAAGGTGATAGATATGGGTCTATTTTCATTCTTCTATATGTTCATATCCAGTTATGCCAGCACCATTTGTTGAATATGCCTTTTTTAAGGTTAATTGTGTCACATGACATGAATGAATTTTAAACTTCACATTCATCATATTCAAAGTCTTGAGTTATACAGATCTCATGTATTGAGGGTGAGAAATACTGAGAACTATTTCATTTCTGACTAGAGGCATCATCTGTATGTTGCATGAATGATTCTTCCCCATAAAGTACCAAGAAGCCTCAGTCATATGCAGCAAGCTCGTGTCTGTGGGCTTCTTGGTAGGAATGGAGGAGCTGTGGAAAATTGTCAGTTATTCTAATCTAAGTGTAGCTTGCAATCCTCTGCCAGAAACATTTTGTTCTTGTCCTTTCTGTCTTTTGGTTTAGGCTCACAGGATAGCTCATAATATCAAAAAGTCTCTTAGGCGTTAAGTCAGAACTAGTGCATTCTTATTTTATTGCTAAAAACAATTACACAGTCAGAATACATCAAAACCCATGCCCCAGTGGGAAATTTTCAAAGTTAAAGATAAAATAAGGTGGATAAAGAGAAAATTAAAGTTCTTGGATCAAGTATAAAATAAGAGCTCCCACTTGACAGAGTAAACTTTCCATCAACCACTAATGAGGCCTCTCATCGCCCAAGTTCTCACACTGTTTCTTGTGTGAATCATCTATAACTTAACCTACAGTGAGACTGAAAATGCTTTGGGCTGAGCCAGGGAAATAGTTCCCTGGTTCACTTCTCATCAAGCTAGCATGAGGAGTAGAGTTTGAATTCCCAGAACACATGCACTTGTGGGCTGGCCCTGGTGGCCCATCTACCATTCCAGTGCTCAAAAGGTAGGGATGAGGATTCCCTCAGGAAAGAAGGCTAGCCAGATTAGCAGTCATATCAGTGAGCTCTGGGCTCAAATGACAGACCCTGCCTCAATAAATAATATAGAGAATGATCATGGAAAACTCTTGATGTCAAACCTGCCTGTCCACATGCAGAAATGCAGAGACAAATGCACATACCATATACACATGCATATGAGAAAAAATATTTAAATATCATGCACACATATGTATGGCTTTGCCATAATTAATGTTAAGACACTCAGACATAAAAATGTTCATAGACAACACTGACTTAAATTCTATTTACAAAACTGGTTGCTGTTAGGTTTGGTCTGTAACTCATATTTTTCTCATCTTTTGTTTTTATCTAATGAGACATGATTTGACTGTGTCATGCATTATGATGGGATGCTACCACAACACAGTTGAATAATCAAACAATGAAACACTAGAAATATCCTTCTGAAATATTGTAGAACAACTGCAAGCAGAGAGGCAGCGTCTTTTCTGGAGGCATGAGCAGGAGATAAGTGTTTACGCCATTCATTATTATTTGCTCCACCATCCAATTGCTTGGGATATAGTCATCAACGCCAGCACAACAGGAAGAAAGGTGACCAGAAGAGGCCAATCACTGTCCACAGAAAGGATGCCACGTACTAATCACGTTCTCAGCAGGTTCCTTGGCCGAAACTCTGCAAAGACATGGTTGGACCCACTCGACTGCTGATCAGTGCAATTTTATACACTGCACGGTGCAGCTGGGCGAGGTTGTACTCTATACCTTAGGAGGTACAGCCACTTATAAACTTTCCTCCAAGAGTCAGAAGTTTTATCTTAGAGATTGTTTATGTGAGCAGACTGTTCTTAAACTTCATAAGACATTATGAGAAAATTGAAAAGAAAAAAAAAATGAACACTGGGCATTCTGGGTAGCACATGTTTTTCCAAATCTTCACACAAAACAAGCAATAGCAATTGAAATAGAAATATTATTACCTTTTTGGCTCATATTTTCAAAAAAACCCCAAGTGACAGGTTATTTGGCTATTGATTGATAAATAATAAAGGATTAGAATAAAAACATTGTATTAGCTCTCATAGAATTTATGGGGTGATACAGTAAAAAATTTAGATGCGTGTATTTAAGTCCAGGTGTCTTGTAAGTTTGCAGTCAGAAGCTGGCTAGCACCAGGACAATGAGCTCCCCAAAGCTAAGGATAGGCTGGGCAACTCTCTCTCTCTTCATGCTGTATCAAGAACTGTGAGAAAACCTCAAGGCAGCCTGAGCTGGTACCCTGGGTGGAGAAGTGCCCCTTGTTTATATTCTGGTTATATGCTTCAGGAGAATCCCATCAACAAGACGAAGTCAGCATTTGCTCAGAATCAGCTTTACTTGTGACATTTCTGCCATACTTGCTTATAAATTTATATCAAAGCCGCTAGTCAGATATCATGAAGAAAGTCCACAGACCTTATCTTTAGAGGGTCCAGCCTTCTGCACACCAGAAAAACTGGGGATGAGCTGCAAAGTCAGTGAGAAAAAAAAACACATAGACTTCTTTTCTTGGGGATAAAAACTTCTCTTCTTTTTATTATTCTCTCTGTAGCTTGTTTTACTCTGTTCTGTTTTTCTACCCTGTTGTTTCCCTTCTTTCTCTTTCCTGATGACTTCCTCTGGCATCTTTCTTTTCCCATCTTTCCTGGTGTTTTCCTTCTCTGTGTCTTTATTTTCTCCCTTACAGCTTAGACACGCCAGCAGGATCTTTCAAGCAATATAAAAATTACAATGCAGTTGCATTCTATTTTTTTAAGTGAATGATCACAATGAGTGCAAGTCAAAACAACAATACACTTTCCATATCCCTCACATGATTAAACATTTTATGTATTACAGATGAAAAGCAAATTATTCCCAAGGACCCACCTACATTCATGTTCAAGCAACTTGTTATAGATTAATGAGGTATAAACAAGCAATATATTTTTCTCAGCCAGTTCTTTTACATTTTGCAGTTACAAAGAAAGGACCAATCACTTTATTATTTATCTCAAAAGGTTATCTTATAAGAGAAATTTTAGAAGAATCACAAATCTAAACTTTTATATAAGAAAAACAGACATCTCTACTTTAAATCCTCAGGGTGCACACTCATTCATCAATAAGGTTTTTTTTATTAAATCATATCAGGAATCTGAGCTCAGAAGTGAACACAAGGAATTATTCATCACCTTTGAGCACAAACCCAATCTAGCAAGAAAGGTATGTCAGCCAGCAATAGCCAGGCTGCAACTGTTTTTGTTCCCTAAACTTCATGGAGTCCCTTGTTCAACTATTAAAAGTGTGCCTCTCTAAAACTAAATTGTCCCCCAATATTTTCTACCTCAAAGCCATTAACAAAGCATCTTAACCTAACCATACTAACAATTTAACATGTCTGAATTCTTTCTAAGGGTGTGGTTATTCATTAATCTGCTCCAACAGCTAAGCTTGGAAAAAGTCAATCACTATTATTTTAAGTACCACTAACATTACCCATGAAGGACTCAAAACCCTCTGAGAGTTGTCATACAACCTGTGGACTATGTGAGATTGGTTACCACAAAGACAACAATCAGAGATATGCTCAAAACGGCACGAGGTCCTCAGGACAGTAATACTTAAGGCTTTGCCTCTCTAAATATCACTTGGACATAGCTTTGCTGACTGTCCAGACATGTTCCATGAGTTCCAATGCTGCCTGTTGGTCCTCTATCATGGCCCCTGACAGCTGCCTGTTATGGAAAATGATGTCAAGGTCACATTATCACATGATCATGTGAATAAAGGATATTCCTACAGTAATTTTTGCAAGGCTTTACCTTTTATGTATTTTGTTTCTAACAACCCACAAATGTCAAGGCCAAGTTGTCCAGATCGCTAACATGGGATTGACGTTTGACCTATGTAAAGAGAAGATGAACCAGCAGGCAGCACAGGACAAACTGGTGAACAGAAAGATCACCAACAGGTATTCATTGAAAGCACAGCTGGGGTTTGAGAACACCTGCTAAGTAGCTGAAAAGGAGAAAGATTCTGCTTTTTCCTACAGAGAGAAACTGAAGTGTTTGGCTAAAGATGTCTGGTATGTGTCTATTCTTCCTAATGGCCTGCCAATGTTTCTGTTTCCAGAAAGAATCACAGTGTGTGTGTGTGTGTGTGTGTGTGTGTGTGTGTGTGTGTGTGTGGTGCTGGAGTTACTACAAAGTTAATGAAGACTGAGTACATTAAAATATTAAAGATAAAGAGGAACAATCATCACATAAAAACTGCAAAGAAGGCAGACTTAGAATTTTTCAAAAAACAATTCATATTTGGTAATATGCAGTCACAATACGATATTGAACACCAAGAGTGTAATTAAGGAGCATATACCAAGAACTTGGACATACATGCTAGAAATACCCTTTTTGCAAAATCCTAAAGTTTAAGAACAAGCAGATGTTGAAAGCATATGAGAATAATTCCAAGACAATGATTGATCAGTTGATGTTTTTTCCTTGCCTCAACATTATGTTTAGCATGCAGGAATAGTAAACAAAGCACTAACTGAAATGAGCATCCCATTTTCAGAAAGTTAAAATTCAGTCAGTCCCTGCATTCCTTCCATCACTCATCAATGATCTATTATGCTCTCCTTGAGTTTCTGGAGCTGTGACCCTGCACAGAAGCATCACTCTTCTGTTCTCTGTTCTTCAATATCTACCTCCTTTCACTCCCAATCTGAAGTTGTTGGGATTAAGGATAATTCAGCTTGGGCTTTGCATGGTCCGAGAGCTGTTGTCAAGTTCCCATGAGTATGTCTTTCTGTTTTCCAGTGTGCTTTGACTGTCATAGCCATCTTTTTATGCTTCACCTTACAGAAACGATCTGTGCACACTAGATTCAGCCTCTTTCTGGGAAAGATAATGATGTACTTCTTGTTAATAGAAATAGTAAAATGGTTTGCATATATAGAACACAAGAAAGGGATTTTGACTGATGTCTTACTAATGTGCTGGATACAAACGATCCATTTTAGATCCAGCAAAGAAATTTATTCTTTATATTGATACAGGTACAGAACTGAACACAGAATATATGGATTCTGCACTTCTTTTTGTATTTCCTACATTTCAAGAAAGCATATATTAAATTTCAAATTAGGGACAATTCATGTTTATTTTCTTATATGCACTTGAGTTACTCTTCTATAATTTTGGTTAAAATGCGAATGCACAATGTGATATAGTTATTAGATGTTTGTGGCAAATGTACAAATTGATTTTGAGTGTTAAAGATCTTAAAACTATTTTATCCTGAAAGTACACACAGTGATTTTTAAGCAAGATTATATCTAAAGACCACTAAGACCTATATCTCTTTTAAATAAAAAAAATTTAAATTTGTCTTAAAACACAAGGTAGATGGGGTTGAACATACGGCTCAGTGGTTAAGAGCTCTGGCAGCTCATCCGGAGGTTCTGAGTTCAATTCTCAGCAACCACTTGATGGCTAACATCTGTTTATAAGGGAATCTGATGCCCTATACTGGCATTCAGTGTACATGCTAACAGAGCATTCATGTATAAATAAATCTTTAAGAAAGATACACTTGAATGCATTGGCACAGGAAACCACTTCCTAAATATAACCCCTGTAGCACAGACACTGAAAGAAACAATTAATAAATGGGACCTCCTGAAACTGAAAAGCTTCTGTAAAGCAAAGGACACGGTCAACAAGACAAAACGACAGCCTACAGAATGGGAAAAGATCTTCACCAATCCCACGTCAGACAGAGGACTGATCTCCAAAATATACAAATAACTCCAGAAACTGGTCATCAAAAGAATAAATAATCCAATAAAAAATGGAGTACAGACCTAAACAGAACTCTCAACAGAGGAATCTAAAATGACTAAAAGATGCTTAAGGAAATGGTCAACATCCTTGACCATCAGAGAAATACAAATTAAAACAACTCTGAGATTCCATCTTATACCTGTAAGAATGGCCAATATGAAAAACACGGATGACAACATACGCTGGAGAGGTTGTGGGGTAAAGGGTACACTCCTCCATTGCTGGTAGGAGTGCAAATTGGTACAGCGACTTTGATTATCAGTATGGCAATTTCTCAGAAATTTGGGAAATAACCTTCCTTAATACTACTTTTGGGTATAATTCCAAAAAATGCTCAATAGTGCCACAAAGACATTTTTTCAACTATGTTCATAGCAGCATTATCTGTCATACCCAAAACCTGGAAGCAACTTAAATGCCCCTCAACCGAAGAATGGATAAGGAAAATGTGGTACATTTACATAATGGAGTACTACACAGCAGAAAAAGTAATAATATCTTGAAATTTGCAGGCAAATGGATGGATTAGAAAACATCATATTGAGTGAGGTAACCCAGACTCAGAAAGACAATTATCATATGTACTCATTCATAGGTAGTTTTTAAATATAAAGTAAAGAAAGCTAGCCTACAAATCACAATTGCAGAGAACCTAGACAACAAAGACGACGCTAAGAGAGACATATATGGATCTAACCTACATGAGAAGTAGAAAAAGTCAAGATCTCCTGAGGAAATTGAGAGCATGGGCATCATGGGAGAGGGTTGAAGTGGAGGGGAGAGGAAGGAAGGGGAACAGAGAAAAAAATGTATAGCTCAATAAAATCAATAAAAAGAAAAAATAAAAAAGAAAGATAAAAATGTATTTCTGTGTTATATTGCACTTGAACATGAATTTTTCATATAAGAATGCAAACAAAATGTTAACAATCAGCCTCCATGAAAACACCATGATGCACAGAAAATGTTTAGTTGAAAATGGAGCGTAGCACACTTCCTTTAGAATACAATGGTCTAATGACAGTAAGTTGACTCACTGCAGAACCATTTAACAAGAGGCTGTTAAAATTTGAAGAATGAAAATATTGTTTAAGCAAGGGAAGCTTGATGGTTCTGTCTGGCAATATTTAGTTACAAGTCTAATTGCTTTTAAGGTTCTTAAACAATACTATCAGTGTAGGCAGTCCTATCAACTTCTAAGTAACAGCAATTAATCACCCATTAGGCTCATTAATGTATCATCTATTATTTAATGCATATGTAGGAGAGGAGGAGGTAAGCTGTAGTGTAGTCTTGTTTAACAGCTGTTTGAATGGGGACTCTTTTTTGTCGAAACATCCATCTTATTCATCCCCAGTCTGGCTGACAAACCATTTGAAAGAGAAAGAATTGCTTGGGATCTATTGAAAATATAAATTACAGATATATTTTTTAAAGTTTTTAATGGATACAAAATTGTTTGTATTTTCTTCAGTTAGATGAACATATGTAGAGAATTATTTGCATAGTGTTCGCAAAGTTCTTTGGGCATAAGCTGTCAACTCTACCATCCTAGTACCACTGTGTAATTTACCCAAGCACATGAACAGGACTGGAAACCAGAGTTTCTGCAATCCACTTGTAATGTTTCTGATAAACTTAGCAAATGTGTCTTAGTTCTCTGCCAATGCAATTGCTGTACCCAGGAGCTGAGAGCAAACTATCAAGTGTTGAGGCTCCTTTCTTCACCATCAACGTCCTAACATTTTATTCAGTTGTTACATTGAGCAGTGATACGTAAAGGATTCACCTGCTGTGTTCCTTTGGATAACTCTGTTCTTTTGATCATGCATTAACCATTTTGAGTTCTGTCCTCTACATCCTTAACTTTATTGTATTTTAGACTTAATTTTCTTGAGCCAAACCAGATAACTTGATCAACAGTTTTAGTTTAATAAATATTTCATATATAGTTAGCTAAATTATGTTTGTGTGTATAATGGCTACTGGCTCTTATGTGTTATTTTTTTCTATATTAAAATGACAAGAGGTGGGTGTGGTGATATGCACGTGTACTCTTAATACTCAGGATGCTGAAGCAGAAGGAAAATCACCAGCTTTAGGCTATTCTGGACTACATACTGAAATCCAGGCTAGTCAGGGCTACATATCAGTACCTCAAAAAAGCAAAATAAATGAATAAATAAATAAATAAATCCATAGATGAATAAATAAATTAGGTTTTATTATCATTCTCCTTCAGTGACTTTTTTATTAGTTGAAAGATGTTAATCTGAAAAAAACTGTAATATTCTGTTTATTAGCATGGATAAAAGTCCATTTGGGTGATAGAGGTTATTAACCTTGTTGCTTAGCCAAAGGCATCTAAAAGATTTTAATGAACTGCCAGAATGCAAACATCCAAATATGTGTTCTAAAATTATGGTTGATCACCTCTCAATGCAACCTTCCCTTAGTGAGTCCCCCTAACCACATCTCAAGAAGAGTTTCCCTCCTCTCTAAGTAATATGGCTTTGAGAGTCTGCTGCAACCTCTTCTCCATCACCAGCTTTCAGGAGAGATGCTCGCCAGATCCCTGATGACAGCGGGGTAACAAAAGTGAGCTTGAGACTAAAGCAACTTTAATTTTTGAAATATATGAATCCATACACCTATCTCACTGGCTCTGGACACTGATTCAATTCCTTCTTAGTTTGCCATAGCTCTATGAAGAAAGCCCAAATTCCTTTCTTCAACTTCTAAAATTCTTTGTAAGCCTAACCTTCAATTTACCTATTGTCTCTTTCTCCTCCTCCCTGCTTATCTATTTCTCTTTCCTCCTTCCCTTACAAATTTGGTAATCAAGTGTTTCCTGCTTTGCTGACTTTATATGCTGAAGTCCTCAGGCTGAACCTCTATGTTGCTTTGATTTTCTGCCGACCTTCTTTATAGCTAAGTTTCTTAATCTTTCTAGGACGATATAGGACAATCCAAGTCAAACCTGGATCCTTGAAAAAATTTAAGAGATGATGTTCCATAATGTTCTAGAAAAAGTTGTGGTCTTCTATGAGTCTGCCTCAGATGCCATATAGTGTTACTTTTACATTGTATAAGTGGAAGTATCCCCAGGTGGCTAGTTTAAAGGGCAAGACACAAACCCTATGTTCAACAGTGGCAAAACCTATAAGGAATTTCCAACTTTTTTTTAAACTTCTTTATTGTAGATGGAGGCTGCTTGTTCATTTCCTGGCTGCCCAGACCTGAAATAAACACACACAAACTACGTCATTTGCAATACTGTTTGACCAATAGCTTAAGCTTATTTCTAGCTATTTCTTATATCTTAAATTAACCCATTTATATTATTTTATAATTTACCATGAAGCTCGTGGTTTACCGGCAAGGTTCCAGTGTGTCTTCTGCTGTGGCAACTACATGGCATCTCTTTGACTCTGCCTACTCTCTCCTGCTCTATCTGTTTGGAATTCCTACCTTGCCTTGTTCTTTGCTGCAATAGGGCCAAAGCAGCTTCTTTATTAACCAAAAATATTCATAGCGTACAGATGGGAATCTCACATTACTTTATTTTTTCTTGTTATGTGTATGACTACTTTACATAAATGAATGTATGTGCACTGTGTATACTTGATATATGCGGTGCTCAGAAGAGGTTGGGTTTACTGGAGGTGAGATTAGAGGAATTTGAAACCACCATTTAGGCACTGGGCCCTGGGTCTATGAAAGTGCCGCATGTGCTTTTAATTGTTGAGCCATCTTCTCCAGTCCTTTCACACACTCCAGGTCACAGGTGAGGTAGATCAACCAAGCCCAGGATGTGGTCTGGGTCACTGGTCACCCCCTCAATCAAGGTGTGGAGCCAGCTCTACTATGCCCATGACATTGAGGCCAGTTCTTCCACACCCATAGTAATGAGAGAGACCTTCTCTCCTGCGTCCTGGGAGCTCTTCCACGAAGGGTATGACCAGCTATCCGGCTAAAGTGTAAAGTGAGGAACAGGTCCAGTTATTCCAGGGCCAGTTAAGGGTGAGGCCATCTAGGCAAGACCCTTAGATTTCAGCACACATGGTACTTTTGACCCTCAGTGGTATAACGGGCCATGGATGTCAACACAGGCCCCAGCTACAGAAGGATTGTGGACCCAGCCCTCAGCAACAGCTCAGGCAACCCAGACAAGTATGGCCCTGGTGGCAGAATGGCCTTCAGACACCAACATGGTCTCAGGTAGCTGGTCAAACCATGGGCATCCACACAATCCTTGGTGGTAACAGGAGACAATGATATCAACTCAGACTCTGGCTGCTGCGGTGCCAGTAACCAACTTTGCTATAGGCAACAGATATCACCACAGGTCTGGGTGGCAGCACAGGATGGCCTTTGGAAACCAACATGTTCTCATGTTGTTCACCAGATCCCAGATATATATATATATATATATATATATATATATATATATATATATATATCAGTATCAAATCAGATTGCAGACCGAGAAATGGCATGTGGCAGCATCTCTGGCCTGGATGACACCATGGAACCATGTGATAGCACAGGCCACTTAGAAGAGCATGACCCTGACAACAGGAAATCCCTTGGACATGAGCATAGCCACAGCTTGCGGCCAAGACCCCAGGCATCCATATGGCCTTAGGCCACAGACATCAACATAGATCCCCGGCTGTGGTAATACCCTGAATCCAGATTGGTCCTTGGCATAAGCCTGGAGTTAGATGTCACCATGGCCCCAGGTAGTGACACAGGCCATTCAGATGAGTATTACCCCTTGGAACTGTGACCTTCAGACACCAATATGACCCCAGGTGGTGGCCCACACCCCTGGCATTAGCATGGCCATCAATGATATCAAGAGTCATGAACACAGACCCTGGGTGTGGTAGGAGCATGGGCCTAGGCATCAGTGGGGCAGATTTTTTTTTTTTTCGAGACAGGGTTTCTCTGTGGCTTTGGAGCCTGTCCTGGAACTAGCTCTGTAGACCAGGCTGGTCTCGAACTCACAGAGATCTGCCTGCCTCTGCCTCCCAAGTGCTGGGATTAAAGGCGTGCGCCACCATCGCCTGGCCAAAATTTTTTACATTTCTTTTAAAAACATAAAACTTATTTCTTTCCAGAGTTTCTCCAGAGTATTATCCTTCTATGACATCAGGTTAAACTATTGATATGACAAGCAGTCTTATCTTGTGGTTTAGATCAAGATGAGATGTGCGAGGTCTCTGGCTGACAGCCACAGGGGGGCACCACAATGATAGATGCAGATTCCTTCCCAGTCTTCAGTGAGAATATAGGCAAGACACCTGCTATGTGAACACCAAGCAGGGCCCTGCTTCATCAGGTCAGATCTGTGACCTATAGAGACTGTGCAATAATTAGTGAGTAAGTGTTGTTTCAAGCCACTAAATTTTCTGTAATTTGTTTTTTTAACAAAGGGTAATGGATACATGAAACAATCATTATTAGCTGTATTAGTTTAATGGCACGATTGCCACTATATCAGCAAAAGCTTCAAATTGGAGTATATAGAGTTCACTGCCAGGAGACTAGAGGTTTGCTTACAGCACTTCAGTGTGAGGGAAAAGCTGCTTTGATTATGAACCATGCATTAATGCGCATTATTAAAAACAAGTGATATCTTTAACATCAGGTCTTCATTGAGTACTCTACCCTTTAGTGTTTTCATTTTCTACATTTACTTTATCTAAAGATCAAGATGTTTAGTTCTTTAAATTTGTAATCATTTCTCCCCATCTCTTGTTCGCCACCACTTTTAGCTTTGTATTTCCATGTCGGTTTCGTTTACTGAGTCCCAAAGTAAAGAGTGTAACTCATTTAAGACAAGAGACTTAATTTCCTTTGAAGAAGCAACTGTTATAATTTCCTCAGCAATCTGGGGTTTCATTTCCTTTAGAACATTTCCCCTACTTTTTTAGTTCTCACTGTAAGGGTTTCCTTAATGAGAGAGGATGGGAGCAAAATAGAAACCCCACACTCATGTTTTCCCCTCTCAAATAGCAAACCTGCAAACAATTCTCAAAGACTTTATTAATTGTTCCTTAACTAAAATGGTCCTTCAGGTTTCAGGAAGTATCGCTTTTCCCAGCTTGTGTTATTTGTTCTGCACATATCGTCTCTGCTAGCTAAGTTTGTCTGGCTATTTACAGCTTAGTTAGTACAAAGCTCCCTTGAGCGCACACTGCAGAATGCATGTTCTCTGTAGTCATTAATACTGTTTTCTCTCACAAGGTCCACCAAAGAAGCACTATGCCTGGTGGACTAACAAAAGCAAGTTCAGTGACTTTCGTGGGCACAGTGAGAGAAACAGATGATGGGCTGTTAGAACTTCCACTGCAGATAAAGAGCTTCAAGGGAGAAGCTCTAAGACTCGTGTCCTTTGAACGTGAGCCAGCCACTAAGCCCCAGGGTGCCACTTAAAAAGGAAAAACGGATTTCCTTAAAATGCCACCTATATATTTCCTAGGGAACAGGTAGGGAGGCAGTTTTAGCACTGCGTGATTAATGCTTCCTAACCCCTCTGGCTCTCCCTTCTGATGGTTAAGACTGGAAGAAATGACGAGGCATCTGTCTCTGTGTGTTTGGAGTTCCTTGATGATGTTTCAGCATCTGGAGGAAAGGAAGAATAGATTATACAGAGAGGGTAACTAAGTAATTATTTCCTTTTTAATATTTTATTTTTATTTCTGTATGTGCTTTTGTGTGTGTATGTGTGTATCAGTGCTTTTATGTGAATGTCGAGACCAAATGTTGACACAAATCCTCAATCACACTCCACCTTATTTTCTTGAGATAGGGTCTCTCAATGAACCCTAAGCTCACCAAGACTACTAATCTATCTGGACAGTAAATCCCATGGGTTTTCTTTGCGTCTCCAGTGCTGGAATTACAGGTGTGTGCTGTGTTGGGGATTATTATTTGAAGGTGTGTTGCTTTCATTTATGCTTCGTTTGTTTAACTCTATGAAGCTGTGATTCTTTGCCTGTCTAAACACCAGATGGTCTAATAAAGAGCTGAAAGGCCAGTAGCAAGGCAGGAGCAAGGGTAGGTAGAGCTGGTAGGCAGAGAGAAGGAAGTCCGAGGAAGAAGAGGAGCAAGAGAACAAGGAGAGGAGGACATGCCTACACTGCAAGCCATGGAGAAAGTAAAGAAAGATATTCAGAAATAGAGAAAAACAAAAGCCCAGTGGCAAAAGGCAGATGAGATAATTTAAGACAAACTTGCCAGAAACAAGTCAAGGCTGGGCATTCATAAGTAACAATAAGCCTCTCTGTGTAATTTATTTGGGAGCTAGATGGCGAGCCCCTCAAAAAACCAAAAGAGTAAAGTTCAGACAACAGTGCTGCTATTCCTGGCTTTTTAGTATTCATACTAGGGATTAAACTCAGGTCTTCAAGCTTACAGGTTAATAATTTTACTAAGAGAACCACCCTCATGGCCCTAACAGTGTATTTTTCAGAAGTGTTTAAGTTAATTTGCATGTACTAACATAGTTAGTGAATAATAACATTCACATTCTTGTTTTGTTTTATGCTTTTCTTAGGTCTGCTATTTCCTCTTTTTTTAACCTCCATTTATGCCAAACATGTCTTTTCAGTAAGTATATTCATTTTTTCATTGTCTTTTTCCTGTTGCGGGCCTTTGTAGGTTATAATGTAATGTTTTGGTGCACTTTTACCCTGTATGTTGAATATTTCAGAATACTTACAATACCCTCATCTCAAATATTTACCACTGTTTATGATGAAAACTTTCTGAACTTTTCTTCCAGGTATTTTAAATTACATAATATTGTTAACTATCTTCTGTGGCAGTGATTCTCAACCTTACTAAAGCTGGGACCCATTGATACAGTTCTTCATGTTGTGGTGACTCTCAACCATAGCATTATTTAGCAGTTACTTCATAACTGTGATTTTGCTACTGTTATGAATCATAATACAAATATCTGATATTCAAAATATCTGATACATGATCCCTAAGGGGTTGCAACACACAGGTTGAGAACCAGTGTTCTGTGAAAAAGGGCATATAGATTTATTGTTATCTGAATGTGTAGCAATCAGCCATTCTCCCCTCACACACCACCTTGGCCTCTTGTGCCCACTGTTCTCTCTTTAAATAGATGTCTTGGCATAATTCTTGGTGGTTGTTCAGTGGATTATGAAATGCATCACTGGGTTCAACAGCCTACTTAAGGTTCATACCAAGACATTAGCAATGAAATATAATGTTAACCTATACATATATGCATTTGTGTAAATGTGTATATTTATAGCAGTCATCTTTTCCGTTCATATTTCAACATCTCTACAGTAAAGTGCACCTGTCATGCACTTCAGTATGTGCTGTTGGAAGTTTTGTTTTATTTAGTTCTAGATCTCTTCTCATAAATAAGGGAAACTATTTATACACACACACATCACACACACATACATAAACACACACATTACACACACATACACACATACATATTCCTTTTTATGTACATATATTATTTTTATAGCTTTCATTTATATCAGTGTGCCATTTGTTTTTAACCAGAGAGATTTTATCTTGCTTTGCTTCATGTGGATCTGTTAGAAATACATTTCGTCAGTGTTTCTTCCCATGAAATTGCCTTCACTTCATCTTAATTTCCCGTGCTTACCAAGTGCTCCTTTGAAATTGTGTTTCTCCTAGCCCTTCGATTACTTCAATTTCTTCTGGCCTGATTGTTTTAGATTATAAGACCACAATTCAGTGTATCATTTTTCTCCTATCATGACTTGTGCTACTCTTCCTTGCTGCTCTCAAGATTCTGGTTTTGCATTTTGCTTTTTAACACTTTGGGTTTTATAATAATTAATTTTATTTATTTGTTTATTATATACCAATTCCAGCTTCCCCTCCCTTTTCTCTTGCTACTCATCCCACCCCCACCTGCCCATTAGAGAGGGTAAGTCAACTAAATCTGTCCCATCACCTCACTGAGGGAGAACCAAGGCCCTCTAACGTACCCCATGCTTGTAGCACTTTGACTAAACAGTGTGTGTGTGTGTACAGTTTTGTTACTTAGAAGATGTACTAAAGTTTCTTGCATTAGTCAATAATACACTGTCTTCCACTAACTTGGAAAATTTGTATTGCAAAATTATTTCTTCAAATATATCTTTCTTTCCTTCCTTATCCTCACCCTCGCATGCATTATGGATTGTATAATATCTTCCAAGTGGTCTCCAAGCCCTGGTTTATTTTCTTTAATAGTCCTTCTGTCTCTCTATTAAGTTGGGTAATTTTTATTGATATGTCTCTCTGTTCACTGACTCTTGCTACCCCAGATTTGCTGCGTATAGTTCATGTCCTGAATCTTTCATGTCAGATAATGTGGTTCTAGCTCTAGGATATCTATTTTGTTTATTTTTGCAGTTTCAATTTCTCTGTTTGATTCTATATGGCTGTACTCATCAGTATCATCCCTCCCCTTATTTTTAAAACATATTCATAAAACTTGTTGTGGGTGATTTCTGCTTTACAAAATTCAGGTATAGGTTTGGTTCATCTTGTATGCATGTGCACACACATGCCATAATTCTGTGCTTTTAAATCTCTGCTGATTCACTAATTTCTCATTGGAAAAAAAGGATGGTCTATAAGGTGTACTTCACAAAGTAATTGAATTCAGTTTTCTTCTTTAAATGACACTAATAAAACTTATTTTTTGATTTTATATATTTGTGCTATATTTGCAACATTTTCCTCATTCCCTTGACTTTCTCCAACTTTCTTTGTACCTTCATCTGCTCCATTTCATATTTCCAACCTCTTTAAAAACTTATTATCATTACACATATACACATGCATGCATATGTATGAATAACTATATAAATACAACACTTTAAGACCATTTAGTGATGTTTCATGTGTTTTTTTTTTATAGCTGACCACTTGGAATTGGATATTCAATAAAACTTATTTTTTGATTTTATATATTTGTGCTATATTTGCAACATTTTCCTCATTCCCTTGACTTTCTCCAACTTTCTTTGTACCTTCATCTGCTCCATTTCATATTTCCAACCTCTTTAAAAACTTATTATCATTACACATATACACATGCATGCATATGTATGAATAACTATATAAATACAACACTTTAAGACCATTTAGTGATGTTTCATGTGTTTTTTTTTTATAGCTGACCACTTGGAATTGGATATTCAATTAGGGACCCCATCCTTAAAGTAGATTTCTTGGCTCAGTTTCAGGCGTCATAATTGCTTAGATTTTTTTCATTAAAGGGTGGGACCTTGTGAGATTTCTCTTACTCATACTGGTATGCTAGCTGGTGCTGTCAGTGTGTTCAGGTATTGTTTAGGTGGTCATACTGTTGTGAGTTCATGGGAACAAATTCCCTGTCATACATCGAAGACAAAAAAGCAAAAATATTACACAGACATTCTGATCCTTTGACTTTAAGTCTTTTTGTTTTTGTATTGTTTTGTTTGTTTGGGTTTTTGTTTTGTTTTTCTGAGACAGGGTTTCTCTGTGGTTTTGGAGCCTGTCCTGGAACCTGCTCTTGTAGACCAAGTTGGTCTCGAACTCACAGAGATCCGCCTGCTTCTGCCTCCCGAGTGCTGGGATTAAAGGCGTGCGCCACCACCGCCCGGCTACTTACAGTCTTTTTGTCCTTCTTTCCACGATGTTCGTTGAGGGTAGGGTTTGTGCTGTAGATGCATTAATTGTTGGTGGGCACCCCACTGGTCAGTTGTTTTCAATATTTGACCAATTGTGGCTTTCTTGTAATAGCCTATATCTCCTCAGGTGTTGCAATTATACCTATCTACAAACTTAAGGGCAAATAGTAAGAATTCAGCTAGAGATTATATTAGTTTGGGAAACTGCTAGTAATAAATTCTGCCCTACGTTCCATGGCCTAAGAATCCATAGGCAGTTGACTAGATCTATGGTAACAGATGTGAATTTCCTCCTATTGAGAAGGCAGTTACTGCATTTTGTATTTTGTGGGATTGCTAGTTTGGTTGCTGGGGATTGAAACCAACACTCTTTGTATGCTTGTAGTATAGATACATGCTAAAGATTGCATGGAGTGGTCAGAGGACAACTTGCAGGAGTGAGTTCTTTGTTTCTATCTTGTGGGTTTTAGAGTATTAGGCTTCTCAGCCAGTGTCTTTACCTACTGTGCCTTCTTGCTGGACTCTAACGTTTTATTTTTAATCTCACCTCCTTTGAGATTTTCTTGCTTCTGGATATTTTCCTTAAACACCCTGTCCATCTGCCTTAATGTGATACCACTGTCTTAACATCTAGCACTTCAAGGAGACAAAAGGGTTTCTGATGTCACAGCTAAGTAAGCTGGGCGTGTGTCTACTCAAAAACGGTGTATATCCATAGTTCTTACCTAATAAAATACATGCCTTTGAAGTATAACCTTTTCTGAAAGCTCTACTCATTTTTGTCATCTTCTGTCACCTTTTAATTCTTCTTTTAATAAGTGTTCAAGCTTTATAACTATCTGATGGATGAATTGTCAGAACTTTTAAATCATCATTATTATAAATCCTACCTTTTCAAAGTCTTTAGCAGCTTATTTTTGGAGAAAGAGATAATCAAGTATTTTTAGAAACAGATTTTTAATATGAATAATGACTATCTTATTTCAATAATTTAGTCAAAGTCCATATATAGAGATCTAGTATTAAAAACTTTTCATAATCTTGTAGCTGGAAGTGATGACTCAGCAGCCAAAACACCATGCTGCTCTTCCAGAGGAATTACATTAATTTACAAGTACCCATATAAGGTTGCTCACAACTGCCTATAATTCCAAGAGCACTGCATTTACACATAAACATACATGTGTGTTCACGCATACATGCAAACACCAAACACGCACACACACACAATAAAATAATTGAAAAAGTCTTAAGATATTTTCACCTTGAGGCAGGACCGAACTCCTCCCCTTGCATCAAGGCTTGATAAGGTAATCCAGCATGGAAAACAGCTTGGTGTAGAGTTCATGAGCTCCCACAAGCCCAGGTCAGCCTTTTCTGTGCGTTCCCTGTCATGACCCCCCTTGCTCATAAAATCCTTCCTCCCTTTCTTCAGCAAGACTCCCGGAGTTCAGCCCAGTACTTGTCTGTGAATCTCTGTATCTGCTTCCATCAATTCCTGGATAGAGTATCTCTTGATGACAATTAGGGTAGTCACCCATCTGATTATTGTATATGGCCAGTTCAGGCACCCTCTCCACTATTGTGAGGACTCCCCCTTTCTGTACGAACACTGAAACAAAAGAGGAGTGGAGGAGGGGGTAAATAGGAAGTGGGGGGATAGTGATGATGACTTGGAGGAGAGGAAGAAGGCGAAACTGTGGTCGGTGTGTAAAATAAATGAAAAAATGTTATTTAAATAAAACTTTTAAGATATTTTCATGTAATGAAGACTTACACTAATTTTTTTATTTAATTTTTTGTTTTGAAAATCCTAACTACAATACCCTTTAGGGCAGTGGTCAAGACTATACAGCAACTTCTCACTAACCTGTTGAGATCGAGATTTAAAGATTCAGTAATGCTCCCTGGCTCATGCTTTACTCGTGCAAGCAGCAGGCCAGCAAGTCGCTGACTGGTCACTGACTTTCTCCAGTGCCCAACACAAAACATTTACTCTCTGAAAGGCTAAAAGCTATTGATGGGCCTGAGAATGTTTGCTGTGAATGGCATCATCTGCTCATTCGATTCATTTGTTAGTTTACTTTATGAACTGCTCACAATTCAAAGGTAACCTTCACAGCTACAGACCAGCTAAATTTAATGAAATTTGTTAACGATTATTCACGTATTTCCTCATTTCCATACACCTTTATTAAAGCACGAGTTTTAATTCCCTTTTCATTGTTCGACTTGTTATTCCAGTAAGCTCCTCTGTGCCTTTGGGCATGGTTGTCGGTCCTCTTTATCTCCTGGATGATTCATCTCTGCTCTTTTGAAGCTCGTATAAGGTTTATAGATGAAAGGCATACACAGAGCTAAGAAGGAGCCAGGAGAAGCAGAACACTGGATGTCAGGGCAGGAGATTCCGATGTGCAATTGAGGAGGGAGCGGCTTCATATGGATAGTCTCCAGATGATGCAGAATCTAGAACTGAAAAAAAAGAAAAAATTTTATGAAAACTTGTTTGATATATGGGCATTATGTGAATATGAACACTTAAGAAATTATAGAAATTATATTGTTTTGTGATATGTTTACCATATACCCATATAGAAAATGGAACAATTGAAATTTATTTGCTCTGGGAGCTGCTAGATGTGCAGGTTTTTTTTTTTAATCTCAGAATGCACTATATATTTCTACATGTTTCTGTCGCATTGCTTATAGCATTTGAAGCCTACATACTGTGTGTGTGTCTACTGTTTTCTCTGAGACAAAAATTTTAACAGTGAGTTATATAAGAAGAAAATTTTATATTCATATTTAAATTTGCATTTGAGAGTGATGTGGGAGGGTCATATATCAATCTGTTGATTTCATTGGTTAATTAATAAAGAAACTGCTTGGCCTGATAGGTTAGAACATAGGTGGGTGGAGTAAACAGAACAGAATGCTGGGAAGAAGTGAAGCAGACGCCATGCCGCTCCTCTGCAGGGCAGACGCAATGAAGCAAGCAGCCAGGTCAGACATGCTGAAGCTTTCCCGGTAAGACTTGTGCTATACAGATTACTAAATATGGGTTAGGCAAGATGTGAGAATTAGCCATTAAGAGGCTAGAACTATGGGCCAAGCAGTGTTTAAAAGAATACAATTTGTGTGTTGTTATTTCGAGGCATAAGCTAGCCAGGCGGCTAGAAGCTGGGTGGCAGGAACGCAGCCCCACAGCTCCTACAACATGAGAGAATACAAGTTTACTGTTTCTGTCTAAAATAGTAATTGTTATAGATAATTTTGAAGAGACAGGATTCTGTTGGCATAGGTGTTCCTAGACACATATCTCTATGTTGATCATTTTATTTTGTTAGGTTAATACAGTATTTCATGTTTAATACTCTGTATATGATATCACAGAGTTGAGGTTTTCAACTAGACTATTTACAAATCAAATCAAAGTGAGGAGTCTATTTTACATGGAGAAAAGATCTGTTTTAGTGATTATAAAGATTATTTGTCTATGTATTTAAATAAGAATGCATTTTTAAAGTATTACCTGTTTTGAAATGCATTGAAAAATTTATTCTCTTTGGGCTTTTCTTGTTACCTAGCTTCTCTGTGTCTGTGTATTGTAGCATTGATACCCTTTACTTTACATCTAATATCCATTTATGAGTGAGTACATACCACGTTTGTCTTTCTGGGTCTGGATTACCTCACTCAGGATGATTTTTTTTCTAGTTCCATCCATTTGTCTTTGAATTTCATGATGCCATTGTTTTTAACAGTTGAGTAATACTCCACTGTGTAAATGTACCACATTTTCTTTATCCATTCTTCAGTTGAGGGGCATCTAGGTTGTTTCTAGGTTCTGGATATTATAAATAAAGCTGCCACCACCCTCCCTGGAATTAAACTCCATCTTCTGTAGTCTTCTAGTGTAGATTCAATACCAGGCTACTGGTGCTATATTGAGGCTGCTGCAACATTCAGCTTTGCAGACTAAATGCCTACTACGTTTTCTATCTCTCCACTGTGTATATGACCACTGTTGAACTTTCCAGTCCCTGTAAGAAAATTCCCTCCTATAACACATTACCACAACACACCTGTCTCTGAGTCACTAGAGAACCCAACCTGGGATATATCCTCTCATAGTGTCCAAAATCTGAGCACAACCTTATGAACTTGAAATGTCACTATTGCAAACAATACTGTAAACCAGCAGCCTTAGATTTGTCTCTTTAGGGCTGAAATGTCTAGCTAAAAGGGTGGCAAGCTTGCATGATTTATGAAAATCAATGAAGGACGGTCCTGAGCCCTCCTAATTCCTGATAACCCCTGTCATTGGGCACCACATTCTTGTTGCTCTTCATTTCACCGCAAATTCACTGTCATAGTAACAGCTTTATTTCAGGACAGGATGTGAATTTACTTTCAGACCGCACACCCTCTTTCTGCAAAAGTGTGTGTGGCTGAAAGACTCTTATAGTGTTGAGAATGGCTGTTTAGAGTAAAGTAATGGGCCCAAATGTGTGGAACTTCGCTCGTTGGTAGATTCAGTGGTCCACCATGGCTCAATCGAATCATTGAGAAGCCTAAACTCTAGATAAGTCTTCCCCCCCATCTTTTTGTAATGTGGTAGTATACACCTCAAGAGCTAACATTGTGATACACATTTCAATGAATTAGATGTGCATATCATGTTGTTCTTTAATTTATTAATGAAGAAAACTATCTCAGAAGAAAATCATTGATTATGTATAAGATATGTGTATATATATATATATATAGGTATATATATATATATATAGATAGATAGATAGATATATGTAATGTTGGATAAGAGTAGTATGTGAGGCAAAAACTGGAAATGTCCAGTAGAAGAATACAATGACCAATGCTTCTCTATCAGCTGAACTCATCTATAACTTTTCAGTCTTTTAGAAGTCAAACTTTACACAGTCAGGTCTCATTAGTAATCAATGGATCAAACAATGCTGCATGCAAGTCCTGAGGGATTTGGAAAACATTGCCTTCTGGACTGTGTATCCGTATATTAACAATGCATGAATCTTTGACCCATTTCTATGTTCAGAATAACATTTCATTAATAATTACAGTTTTATGGAAACTGCAAGATTTTCTTGCTTCTTTTAAAAATATTTCCAGGAGCATATCTTCATCCTCCAGAGGACTGTCAAGCCTTGGAGCTCCCAGAGCACATGTGTGACTTGACATTTGTAACTGTTGATTGGGCTTTGGAAATAACCTTTAAAAAGATCAGTATACTTCTTGGTTTTAGACTATTTATTGTATATTAGAACCATGTGAAGTTGCAGATAATTGCTTAAAATTTGCCTTAGTTTTATACTTTCAAGCAATTTGCTATGCTGTTGTGGGAGCTCTTTCTACTCCTTCAGCCAATAGCCTTTAAGATACCTGCCCACTTGGGCATGGTCTTTTATACTATACATGCAGCCATAAAGCATGGGCTTGCTCCCTTGCCTCCGGCTCTCGCTTCCGCTGCTAGATTCTGTTCCTGTTCCCTATTTGTGCAGAGGACTGTGATCTAGGACAGTGATCTGTGAGTTTCCCCTAAATAAATAACCATTTATTACATATAATTTTGAACTAGTGTGGGATTATTTTGTATCTTCCACCATCACTATGCCATAGGTTTAAAATAATGTTCAGTGACCAAGCTCAGTGCTTCTGGGAAAGGCAGGATGAGTAGAAATTTGCTAATGTGCATTCTTCTGTTTAGGTAATGAATAAAGCAATACTGTTTTCTTACTGTCCACTTTTGGCTTTTGGAGTGGCATATTATACTAACTGATATCTTGATACCACATTGCCAGAACATAGCTCACTGATCAGCATTTATTAATTTATTTGCCTACTTGCTCATTAAAAGGTGTGTGCTGATAGGCCTTGAAATGATAAAGATAGAATTGTTGTCCTTGTCAATCACATAAATACTTTAAAAATTAGAGAGAGGGCTAGGAAGACAGAGGAGGCCATGCTGCGAGTGTGTATAAGGGTCTGGGAGAGGATGAAAATCCAAGGATGGTTTCCCTTTAGATGATGACCTGAGAGCTCAATGCCTAGTTTGGAAGAACAATGATAGAGTGTTAAATATCTTTAGAGATGATAACATTTAAAATAGTATTCCAGTTAAGTTATTTTTGGGTATGAAGAGTTTTATGGGTTTTATATCAGTTCTTATCAATGGGCTTTGTGTTGTCAAATTCTACATTCACTCAGGCTAAGATTTTATGAGCCTCTTGGAGATTCTAGTTATTTGTGTCTACATTGCTAGTATTTGATACGAACTGGACAAACAATTCTTCTTATTTCAAAGGAAAGAAATTTATTATGTACATGTAGAAATATATCTATGACCACGCAGCTAACAGCCAGTGGAGTCATGTCTCATAGGATCATTAAAATACAGAGATTGCTTCTCCTTCAAGGAAGCAAAAATATCATTCAGTGATGAACCAATTTCTGCATCCTAATGTGATCTTGATATTTCAAGTCTTTGTTAATCATAATTTTCTTCATTGTTGTTGATGCTGCTGATCAATGAGATACGTATATGTAATATTCTTTGCTTTAAAAAGGTAAATAGACCCTCTTCCGGGGACGGTGCTTAGAGGCACTCAGAATGGTCCAGCGTTTGACATACCGTCGTAGGCTCTCCTACAACACAGCCTCCAACAAAACTAGGCTGTCTCGAACTCCTGGCAACAGGATTGTTTACCTTTACACCAAGAAGGTTGGAAAAGCACCTAAATCAGCATGCGGTGTGTGCCCGGGCCGACTCCGAGGGGTTCGTGCTGTGAGACCAAAAGTCCTCATGAGATTGTCTAAGACAAAGAAGCATGTCAGCCGGGCCTATGGTGGCTCCATGTGTGCCAAGTGTGTCCGTGACAGGATCAAGCGGGCTTTCCTTATTGAGGAGCAGAAAATTGTTGTGAAAGTGTTGAAGGCACAAGCGCAGAGTCAGAAAGCGAAATAAATGTGCGGCTTTTTTAATAAAAGGTCGAGGCTTGGTCAAAAAAAAAAAAAAAAAAAAAAAAAAAAAAAAAAAAAAAAAAAAAGGTAAATAGAGCCGGGCGGTGGTGGCGCACGCCTTTAATCCCAGCACTCGGGAGGCAGAGGCAGGCGGATCTCTGTGAGTTCGAGACCAGCCTGGTCTACAAGAGCTAGTTCCAGGACAGGCTCCAAAACCACAGAGAAACCCTGTCTCAAAAAAAAAAAAAAAAAAAAAAGTAAATAGAAAAGTTTCTATATTTTACTATAAAGTGACTTGAGAGCTTGAGAGTAACCACATCTGATGTGATAAATTTCCATGCAAATCATTTTGCTAGTACAAAGTATAATCAGTTAAAAGCTTTGGAAAAAGTCCAATTAATTTATATCAAAAACCTTTATAAACCCTTCCATCCTCATTGAAAATTTCTATTGCCAGTTAGTAATTGCAAAGTTTATGTTTTTTTTTTAAAGCAGTTAGTTGACAAGTCATACTCTTCACTGAGAATCATTTGCATGAAAAATCACTAACGGATGCAATTTTTCTCCCTTTTATTGAGTAGTTAAGGCAAAAATTTCTTTTTCAAATTTCAAAGAATTGTTTAAGTCTCTGGCATTTGTCTATGGGTGTTTAGAAGAACAAATTATATTTTTAAAATGATAATAAAATATTTGTATTTATTTTTGAGGATTATCAACACAAAGGAAAATTTTTTAATGGAGTAGATAAAATAATTTGTTCCTTTTATACCCTTACATATTTTTTTCGAATGAGTGTATAATCAGATACATCTAAAGAAACTCATATCAAAGATAATTCTTAAAATGATAAGAAGGCATGGGACTCTCCTTCTTTATCTTACTTTATTCTCAAGCCAAGAATAATTTTAAATCTCAAAAGGTGAGTACTTATATAGGTAAGATTTATCCTAAAATATTTTTACTAAATTAAAGAAAACTAAGACTTCTATGTTAAATCTTATTGTCACACATTGGGTTCTTCATCAAGTTGTATACTCACACTGGGCATGCACATCATCTTTGATGGAAATGGGAGCCATGGATATCCATCCAGGCCTGGCTGTGGTTGGGCCATGGACTCTGACATTGTTTTGGTTGCAATTTGAGCCCTGATGTCACTATGCCCCTGCGTGGCAGCCCAGGCCACCCAGATCAGTTGGCCCTTGGTGAGACCAACATGATCTCACATGGCTGACAAGACCCAGGGCACCGTTCTGGCTCTCAGTGGTAACAGGAGCCATGAATATCAACTCAAATCCTGGCTTCTATAGGGGCGTTGACCCAGACACATGGTTCTGGGTGGCAAACAGACCACCCGGATCACCCTTTTCCTCACCACCTTTGCCTTTTCAGTTTGACCTCTTTCCACAGCACATGAACTGGTCAGATTCTCTTCTCTCCCATTTCCTCACCATATATTTGCTCATCACAATGACACTGACCTGTCCAGTGCTTTGTGGCACCGGGCAAACCTTTGGATATCTTCCAATTATGCACATTTTTATGAATATGGAATAGGTAGGTTACACTAGAGGACTGCTCACATCCAGGTAAAATGAAGTAAGTGATGATTGTGGTAGGGATGGTGAATGATTGAGTAGACACAGGATGAGAAGACACAGGACACATGTGTGGTATGCAGTGGTGGAGAGGGTGCAGGCCAGTAGTTGCCTAACCTCCCAAGGTACCTACAGGTGATAAGTTAGATAGTTTCAACTGTGATAAAGAGGGAAGCCAAGAATTTCATTTTAATACTTTGGGAAATATTTTAAAATACTCAAAAGGCCTGATAAAATGCTGATTTAAATCTATCTAGGTCTCAGATGAGATCCTGTTTTTCTCCCAAAAAGTTGTTTTGGATGGAGATTGAGATTCTCGGTACATGGGAAGCTGGTACCATCAGTGGGATGTTCTAATAATGTCCATAGCAGACATGACTTATGGGTGAGAAAGAGTTCACTGGCTGCATTCTATTACCTGCTTTTGACTATTCCTTTCTTCCATTTATTATCTCCTCCTGTCAGCTGTCTGGCATGGCTATGAGCAAGGCTGATATATTGAATACTGTAAGGTAAAGATCATTTTAGAAAATTTGCTAAGGGAAGAGTAGTTCAAAAGCTACCTATTGTAAAATGCTGTCAGTATAATTTGAAAGCTAAGTCTCTTCAGTGTGGGCAACAAAATGATATTTGTCAAATACTAAAATACATTTTTATGGCTATAGAGATGACAGACCTGGTCAACCTCATACATTAGATACTACACAACCATGAACGGCCACACTTAAATTCTAGGACTTGGGGCTGACATTCTGAGGTTTTATGACACTTTGAGAATTTTTGAACAGCATCTCTGCAAGCGTGGCATTTTTAAAGGGGCTTCTAAAGGATTAGGTCTCCATCCCTTCTTCTTGTCAAGATATCTTTCTTCTTGCTTTCTGATACTCAAATGAGTTGAAATATAATTCCCTATGTTAGAAATAGAAAAGGTCTTCCAGCAAAATGCAGAGTGAGCATATCAGAATTATTTACTCATACATGAGAGACGTAGCAGAGTTGTAAACCTGGCTCAAATATCTTCAGGATAGTTTGTTTTCTGTGTATTTTCAAGGTTACTATCCTTGGAACATAAACTAACTATGTGAGATTTTGTTCCTGTCTGAGATCTCTGTCTCCTTACACAAACTTACAGCTTAGCAACTGACTTCAGGTATCTTGGATTTTAATAGATTGCAAGTAACATTAACATTAGCTTATAAATGAAAATGCACCTTTTAAAACTTCATATGATTTATTGTAAATGATTGCTCCTTACAGATAATTTAAAAAAACACAAACTGCACGTCAAAAACTATAACACATAAACAGTTTTTTAAAGTTTTGAAGTTATTACATAATAGTGGAAGTTAATTTTTAAAAATAAAACAAATGTATAGTATAAGATGCTCTTTGGGTCATCAAATTAAAGAAAAATTAGAAAGTATTTCAGAAAAAAATGTGTTTTCAATCAGGATTTATTATTTCCTTTTTTAATAGTGGCTAATTGAAGACAAAAATAATCTTAAGTGTATTTTATAGTCTGTCATCTGTTCCTGCCTTCATGATTGCTGTTTCTAAAAAAGATATGTTTAAAATTAAAATTTAAGAAATTTTAGTATTGTTGTGCCCATGACTATTTAAAGATTTTTACAGCCTTGTGTACATCAGGGATGAATGTGAGCTCATGACTAGCCAAATAATTCTCTCTTCCAAGAAATTCTGGACTTGTAACATCGAAAAGACTATGGAATTTTAAAATAATTACCCCATTAATTATGGGGTATGGATGATACTAATTTGAATTAACATCTATAAGTTATAATATTAATAGTGCTGTTGAAGGACAGCTTACATGCACTTGCACACAAATTTTCTATTAATAATATTCATCCATTTGGAGTTCCAAAGATTTAATTTGTCTGTAAACAAAGTGGTTAGGATGCATGGAAGCTTTCTACTTGTTTCTTATTTTAGAGGGGAACATTTGATATGCTTTGTTGTTAGATATTTCAATGTGTTCATCCTTCCAATAAATGTTTAATTCCTATGAAATACAAGATAATTATCATGCAGATAAAAAAGATAAGTTTATTCATAAACCCAGTCCTGACTATATCCTCACACCCTGACAAGTACTCTTTTAGGGCTTGAGTATAGCATAGCATAGCATAGCATAGCATAGCATAGCATAGCATAGCATAGCATAGCATAGCATAGCATAGCATAACATAGAGTCATCAAAAACATTCTTGCCTGCTTCAGCAGAACCTACATTCTGTCTGCAAGAGACAATGCTACTGATGGTGGTGCTGCTATAGCTGTATGTAAATCCTGTGTTAGATGAGGATGAAAACTTGGAAAGGTGACTAATAAAGTTCCTCGTCCCTTTTATGGCATTCATCATTGACAGCTTGCAGGCCCCTCCACAGTCCTTTCCCCTTATGCTCTAGATCTGAGCAAGCTGGTATAAAAGCCTGCATGTTTCTCCCTTTGGCTTTGACAGGAAGTTAAAACTATGCAGCCCTTATCTATGCTACTGAACATGAATATTCACATAAACCTCACTGCCGTAGTAAAGACTGGTGCCAGTATGCTTGGCACTCTCTCATACTTTATAAAATCCTGCTCAGCAAACCTGTACTGTCCACCCTAGTAAACCTCATTACACGAGGTTTCATATCTTCTTGGCATTTGTGTGGATATGGTTTGTTTCAATATCACAATCAAATTTTGGATGAAGCAGGGTAATACTCAGTATAACAAAGCCCCAATCTGGAGGGAAGAGAGTGTGATTTTGGGGAAAATGATGGCTGAAATTTTACTGTAAAGGAGAGATTGGCAGAAACCTGAAGAAAGTGGGCTGTGAGTCCTATGCCCTTTTCGAAGGAGGATATCCCAGGAAGAGAAAGAGGATTTGCAAATGTCTGGAGACAGTCGAATGCAGTGATCTCAGTCACCAGTCAGAGAACTGGAATGTGATGCTGGAGAAAAAAGACCAAGAAGGTATTCAAGGGTGTTTACAACTAGTATCGAAACAGTAGAGATATTTGAGATAAGACATAAAATATTTGAGCAAACCAAGGTCCCTAACTTTTAATATATTGTTATTTTCTCTGTTATTTTCAGAAGTGATAAAGTTGTGTTTTGTTATGTGTGAGCAAGAGAACTTTGAAAAGAAAAATTGATCATAGGTAAATTCACATAAAGGTTAATGTGTTAGTGTTCTCTATAGTTACAGAACTTAAAGAATGAATCTCTCCATCTCTATAAAAAGGGAATTTCCTGGAATAACTTACATGCCATGATCCAGATAATCCAACAATGGATGGCTATGAATTGCTAAGTCTAAGAATCTAGTCCTTAAGGCTGGGTGTCTCAGTTGGTCTTCAATATATGCTGGAATCCTAAAGAAGTAGATATTAATGCTAGTGAAGGAATGGATTTGCTAGCAAGATGAGATCAAGCAGGCAAAGAGGGAAAGATTCCTTCTTTGTCTTTAGATAGACTTCATACAAAAGGTGTGGCCCAAATTAAAAGTGGATTTTCTAGCTCAAAAGATCTGGATTAAAGGCATGACATCCTATCTCAAAGATCCAGAAATGGATCTTACTGCTTCAAACTAAGCACCAATCCCTCTCGGGTCTGTCCTCCACGTTTGGAATTTAGTTCATTCCTGCTGTCAACTTGACATCCAAGAATAACCCTAACAATGCTTACTATTGTGAACCTCATCAAAGGTCTATTGCTGAGAAACATGTAGCCTTAATTTTAAGAAGGAAGACTGGAAAACAGAAGGAAGGCCATCTAAATTTTAGGGGAATATCCTTCACACATCCTAGAATAATGTCCTGTGACTTCCCCTTCTCTGTCTTCCTTCAGTAGTTCTCAGTCCATCTTTTCCTGTCCTAACTGAGGACTGTGTACAGAAGCTCTGGCCCCTACATGTGAAGGAGAACCATCGTACTCATAATGATCAAGCAGAGCTCTCTAACATTTATTAATTATTCCCCAGAAAGCTATGTGTCAAAACATCATTGTGTAACAATTAATTTGTATGCTTAAGAAAGACTTGAAGCATATTTGCCAGTGACATGTCAGAAATATACACATGATGATGGAATTCAAAATCAATACTAATTCATAAAATTTAAATAGATGTCTGGTCTTGAGATTGCTGATTTGGAATTTTATTTTTGTCTAGGAATATTACAGACAGAGAACAAGTTCAGCAGAGAACAAATCAGAGCCTAGATGAGCTATGATAATAAACTTTAACTACTAAAGCCAAGGATAATAAATACAATTTCTGCTATTTAAAATCTGCATGGTTTATCTGACCATTAACCCTACAGCAAGTGCTATTAAATGCGAAGAAGATGTAATTACCTGGATCATATAGTTTCCCCGGGAGATTTTCATGTTTTCATCTTTGAGGTAGTATACCAAACCTCATGCCTGTTCCATTCTATAATGAAATATACTTGGGTGCTGTGGGAACTTCATCAGTCAATAGCCTTTAGGACACTGGCCCACTTTGCGGGTGGTTCATGTACTATATATGAATATGTAAAAGTATGTGTAGCTGCTTGGCTGCTGAATTCAGTTCCAGTTCCCTGCTCTCACAGAGGACTGCTGATCACTGCTTTTTCTGTGAGTCTATCTCTAAATAAATAAACCTTCATTATACTCCATTCTGGATTAGTGTGGAACTATTTTATTATAAGTTGCAACACTTGGGCTTTAAGTTATTGACTTTTTGCTAAAGTCCACATTAGTTGCTTTATCTTAATCTGCAGTGATGTTGTAGAATTAGTCAGTGGGGATGTTGGAGAATTTTGACTATATAAAAAAATTCTATTTGGGTGTACATTCTAAAATGATAAATTTTATAATGTGGGTTATATCTCAAAATAAGGTATTCTAAATGTTATAAAAATAAAAGTATCTTACATGAGCCCTGATAAACTGCTTGTCTTGCAAAGAAATGTTCTGGACAATATAAGGTTTTTCTCAGTAATCCTCAGATTTTAGGACCATGTGGGAATCATGAGGACAGCATTGAATGATTACCATCATCATGTTCAATAGTAGTGTTGGCTGTTCTCTTCTCTGCACTCAGAGTCATAAATAGCTAATAGATATTCTACATCATCCCAATGGCAGAGTGGGAATGTGATTTACTAGTTTTGACCCCATCATAGAATAATAAGTACCCAACTTAAATAGCTGTCTAAAATTGATACATAGCCATGCCATAATGTCCTCATGAGTGTTATGGCACTATTTTGTCACTAAGCTGAAATCAGGAAAAAGATCCAATATTTATTTAAGGTTACATATCAATTTGAAATCTCAAGTTGCAATATATCTTTGTGTCCCCATTTTCCTGTGTGTCAGTAAACTGTTTCTTGTCTGCTTTATTAGGATTAGAAAAACTCAGTCCAGAATATTTCAAGATAGGTACTGACAGATTATAGTTGCAAACTGGTTATCCATAAACAGGTTTTAAACTGTTTCTTGTTTTTTTTCCTTTTCTTATCTTAGGGTACAAAAAGAAGCACAGGATTGTGGGTACTTAACTCATGATGATTATCCATCTGTTTCTATTATTTGCCCAGATAAAAATTTGTGAAATTTATATCTTTCAACCAACTGCAGCTTCATTTTGAGCCTGCTGCCCTAGTAGTCTTAAAGCTTAGCTTCTTCCCGAATCCCCACTGGATGATAATAGCAGCTCATCTGGAGATTTCCTGCCACATTCTCTTAACTTAAAATAACCGAGAAAACCGATTCTGTGCTTAACATCAGGTTCTCGTAGCAATAACTTTGCTTCACCCTAAATATGTTAAGATTTGGGGCAAGTCAGCATTTTTTTTTCCATTTTACCAAATACCCTGTTTTCTCCTCTGCAGCTTCATTATCCTTGTGATACCATATTATGTCATCTGTAGCCATGAAATTGATAGTGACATTGAGATTACTCCAACTAAAATGATGTTTGTACAAAAGTCTTTTATGACATTTGAGGAATAAAGTTCATCACCCATATTGATGTCTTCATTTCCATTTCTTAACACTCTCCTTGACTGATGCAGAATTTTATAAGACAATATGAATATACTTCCAAATTTTTTTATAGCCCAGACCCCAAGTCAGTCTGTTTGATCTTTGCTCTTTGAAGGGTATCTTGAGTTTTTTAGCTTCTAGCTCAGAATATTACCTTCAAAGTCAAATTTTATTTTAAAAAAAAGACAGAGCACACACATCGGTCTTTCCATAAAAGCAGACATTTCTGAATGGTAGAAAGTGGCAGAAACAACTTATTAACTGGATCATTAGCTCTATTCTTACCCCTTCCTGTTAATAAATGGATGGATAAAAATTAATAATTTAGAGACCTTCTACAATGTTATCCCATCATTCATAGTCCCCTGACCTCTTACTACTGAAATTGAACAGCAGTGGGTTTGTGCTCTCTCTCTCTCTCTCTCTCTCTCTCTCTATATATATATATATATATATATATATATATATATATATATATGTGTGTGTGTGTGTGTGTGTGTGTGTGTGTGTGTGTGTGAATGTGTGTGTGTGTGTGTGTGTGCATATTTACCATTTTGAGAACTGTTAACTTGACCCATCATTTTCATCAGAGTAGGAGTCGTGCTGAGTTCTACATTCAGGTGATGGAGGAAGCAGCCTCCTGACATTCACATCTTCCTTTGTGTCTTTTGGAGAGCCAAAATAGAGTCATACCTCCCTAGCTGATCATTCCATGTTCCTTTCTTTGAATTGCTTTCACAGAGATTTATTTGATGGAGTTTTGGGTTTCTTTTCATTCAGTCCTTTAAGAATTCACTTTTTTCCTCCCTACAGTATGATAACAGGTCTGAGAGAAGCTACACTGTCTCTGCAAAACTGATGGTGCTAGAGCTTGAAGTCTCTATGACAACAGAAAAGGGAAATTAGAAGTAAACTATAAGACCATAAGGACAATCAGATATGTGTAGAGCGCAGTAGGATAATTCTTCAGGACACTGTGACTATGAATTACTCTCACTGGTTAATAAAAAGCTGACAGCCTGGTAGCCAGGCAGGAAGTACAGGTGGGACAGCCAGAAACAGAGGAGTCTGGGAAGAAAACGGCAGAGTCAGAGAAGATGACAGCAATCAGCTGAGCAAGCAGAATGTGTAGAAAAATGAGGTAACAAGCCATGAGCCATATGGCAAAACATAAATAGAAATATGGGTTAATTTAAATGTTAAGAGTTGTCTAGCGACAAACCTGAGCTACTGAATGAGCATTAATATATAATATTAAGTCTCTGTGTGCTAAATTGGAAGTGACTACCAGATAGGGAGGGGGCAGTCAGGATAGGAAACTTTACAACTACACAAAGAATATAGACTGGAACTCATGAAACTTGCCTGAAGCCTGTTTCTGCTATTGTTCTGAGTCTTGAAGAAGCCAGGGCACTTTGTCACAGATCTAATCACTCATCTTAGTCTGGGGTTGTAGGAAGTCAAAGCAAGGTTCACATATCAGTGAAACAATGAGTATAATATGCACTGTAGTCCCCTCAAAACCCACATAAGAAATGCTTTTTCTATTTTTATAACGTATTTTGCTTATTATTTGAGGACTTATATAGGTACAGAATGTATTATAATCATAATCACTCCTCATTTTTTTCTCCAGGTCTCCCAAGATTCCTCATTCCAAACATGCTACTTTCACACTCAAAGGAGCACATAGCATCCATGAGAGCTTAATCTGGAGACTGACAACTTCAGAACATTGAAAAATGATGTAACTTTCCCACCAAAGATAGGAAAGGCAGAGAAAACTATTTTTGCATACACAAGCAAAATCATTACAGTAAAATGATACTTATATTTTAAAAATAAAGAAGCCTGAAGGCATAAGTCATAAACAATCCAACACCAGTTTGGAATTATGATTAATAGGGTGGTATTTATTAAAAGGGGAAAAATCTTACAGATCACCGTCCCAGACAACAGCCCTCTGCGCAATTAGGAAGAAGTCTAGTGCCAGAACGGGAGCAGGAAGTAAAGAGAGCGAGGAGGGAAGTATTCGCTTTTTTAAAGGGAAAGAGACCACGCCCCAATGGGCTGGTATCTCAGCGGCTATTGGCTGGAGGAGCGGAAGGACCTCCCGCAACAGAAGCCAATCTGTAAAATGCCTTATATAACCTGTGTGCAACATGGAATGTGAATTCTTCATTACAAAAACAAAAACCAGCTCTGTTTGAACATAGAAAAAGTTGACTGGAATTGAACTGACGGCAGTGAGTTTCTTAGGCTGCACTACCTGTCATTTAGTAGCTTTTCTAAGTTTGTAAAATTTACAATGGGAACTGCTAGGTCTTTACTGTATTTCCAAGCAGTGTCTTAAGTATTTTTTGATACTTCCTGTGAGGTAAATATAATTTTTCTGAATTTGACATATAAAGAAATATACCAGAATGCATAAAGAACTCACTCAAGGTTACCATAAAAAGTAGCTGGTAGAACCAGAAGGGAGTTCCAGGCTGTCTACCCATGGATCCAGGAGCCCTGGTTAATGCTGGGCTGTCTCAGGTTTCCCAAGTTTAGATGGAGCTATATCTGATCTGCTGCCATGGAATTTATGCAAATATGTTTCCCTAACTGCTAAAACAGGTCTTGGAGTCAGTAATACCAAAGAGACGACTATATTGCTGGAAGTTGCATCTTCATTCATTGATTTTGCCCCTTAAGACGTTCACTCTCAGACTCAGGTTGCATTCTATTTTAAAAGTCAAAGGTGAAAATGTTAGCACCATAGTAGGAAAATGAGAGGTGAATGCTGCAGAAACAGGGTAAAACTTGTGCATAGTGATAATTTGAAGTTTCTCTGAAGACAGGACTTCTTAGATCAACCAGCAGAATGTTTTGTGAATGTTGCTTTGTTCGTCAGAGGAATTACCAATAGTCACTGTCAATGACCTGGTTTTCAAAGTCTGTGATCACTGGCTTACCACTGTTCAAAAACATTGAATAGACAGTTCTATTAGTAAGTTCAAGATGAGTTAATAAACTCATTTTTTTATACCCTACCCAAACAGGGATCATCCCTATGTTCAGAATATCCCTGCTGTTCACACTACCTGCCTGTGAGCCTTCTCCGGTTAATAGAACGATTGTGTGTACTAGATTGCTGGGATTCAAATTATCCTCAATTTGCTTAATAATGGTTCTAATGCACAAGAGTAAGGGAATCTGGCAACTCAAATGTGACAGAAAAGAAGCTGCTATATGTAGCAGAGTAGATAACTATGCTGTGATTTTAGGTATTCTGTGGGGACATTTGAACACATTCTCTGTGGATATGGGACTACTCTATCACAATCCAGATTTCTGGCTGCACAATCCTTTCTTTACATTTCTGCTTAACAGACTCCATGACCTTAAGCATCTTGAATAAACATGCATTCATTATCTCAGACTACTGTAGGGCACAAGCCCAAGATGGTTCAGGTAGGTTCTTGACTAGTTTCTTATAAAGTCAGAATAAAAAAAATAACAGGGTGGACTTTTGCCTTCAGTCTCTGAGGTAAGGCTGTGTGTGTGAGATCACTCTCATGGCTGTCAGAACTTATTTTGTGGTAGCACTAGGGTTGACGTGTGTGTTTTCTTACCACCTGTCAAGCAAAGTGTCCTTCTCAGCCACTTACTGTCCTAAGCACATGACTCTTCCCATCTCAGAGGTTACAAAGTCTGGATTCTTTCTTGTTTCTAGTATTTCCTTTTCCTCAAGCCAGAGAAATCTCTGCTTTTAAAAGGCTCATATGTCAAGTGAGATGACCTAGTCACAACTATAGGTTTGGCACCAGGGGCTGAAGGTTTGGAGAACCATCCTACTTTCCACGTGAAACAGATTTTGCAATCTATGACCAGACATAATGCAAGTCTATAGGTTGGGAAAGACTGACACATGGACTTACTTCCCTCGTTAAATGAAATAGCAGTCAGTAAGATGGCGCTTAGTGTGACCATTAAAAGGAAATTCATTGACTCTTGCCCTGGGGCTTATCAAAATGAATGACCCACTTTTTGTAACTTAGTCAGGCTCGAAAACGAGTCATCCTTAATTCAAGTAGGCTAAAAATCTCTCGAAGTGAATGAACTCTGTTAAAATTTCACAGACTTGTCAGCAATGCTCTTGCTAGGCATTTCACTCTGCTTGCTTCTTGTGGTAGTTTTTCTACAATCCTTGACTTATATTAACTTGAAATTGAAATGTGTATCTTCTTAAATGAAATTAACAGAAAAACCCTGGTGTAGAGTTATGGCTAAAATGAGATTTAGATGGAACGGTTTCAACTATTTCTTCCTTAAACTCAAAGGGAAAATGACTGACATTGGGTGGCCATTTTTATAGAATCATCAAGTCAAAATCCCTAGGAAGAGGTCAAAAAGTCAATACTTTACTGAGATAGAAGGCCAGATTTCCCTACCTCTATTCCCTCAAATAGACATATTTTTTTAAATATACTTGTGAGATAACACTGTGTGATTTGGAAGTGAAAGGCTCCAAGCCGTTGGGAACTTCTAGACAGCACCTTCTAACCACACACGAAATAGGACCAATTCAGGTGAAATAAGCAAGTTATGTTTAGAAGTCCTCCTCACACACTATCTTCCTTTTTATCCAGATTCTCAGCCTTGCTCTGAATTGGCTAATTCGTCTTACATAGCTACTGTGAGGAATCTGTAACTGAGAATATGTATTAGCTCAAGCAACAAGACTTTCATTTTAAGCGCTTTTACTGTGTAATGACTTCTCTTAGGTCTTGGGAAGCTCAATTACACCAGCATGGTAGTGCCGATTGATAATTACACAAATATGTATGGACCAGATGCAGTTCCACCGAGCTGACATTGGCTTTACCTTATTTTAATGGTGCTAAATGGTTCACCTTTACTTTGGCTTCTCTCATCTCCCTTCAAATAAAAAATTCTCTATTTCTTTAGCAATGATGATTTACTTATGCAGTTAGGTTACACCCAGTCTTGTCAGGTGATTAAGATTCTTTGTCCATATTCCACAAATATAAAGAAAAATCTAGGAAATGTTACCTTCTCTATGATGATTGATTTAAACAAAAGACCTAAGCCATCGTATGTGAATGTTATATGTACTTTTGATCTAATAATAAGATGTTAAATATTTCCTGAATCAAGATTCTAATATCAAAAGCAATTTTTAATCACACATTTTACAGACTAGAATTAATTTAATTGTGCCCTTGCTAGAGCTTTCTTTTGCACATTTTACTTAATTTTCAAAACAATTTGCTGAGGAAGAACAAGTATGAGGCAGAAGTTTGGGGAAACAGGACCCACGTTCTTCTCAGTCTGTTTGATCTTGGAGGGTTATCTCCTTGCCCATGCTCCTCTCAGCCTGTCTAGTCTTTGGACCGCTTATCTTCTGCCCTGAGACTCTGACTCTCCTTTCCTTTAGCACTTTGGAAACTAGCAATTACATTTTTTTTCTCTGCTCCTTTGAGGTGTTAATTTTCTCTCAGTCTCTTGTCAGTTTTACAGCCCAGGAAGCGTTTCTCTCAAGGACTTAGAAGCTGTGTCTCTAGAATATAATTATTCTGAAAGATAGTGTCTCCACTGGCCAGTCTCTGAGGGAGAGCAGGGTTTTAAAGTGCCACTTAGCAAACAGATGGCCTAATCAAGTTGACCTTCCTTTCCACAGAACCCTTATGCTACTTTCATACTAGATTCCCAAGCTCTTAAAAACTCTCTTCTATCCAGTGTATATTTGGGGATTATTAGTGTATAGGGGGTGGGAAATAGAGGGGAGTATCAAGAATAGGTAATAAAATGTATGTGGGCTGAAGCAGAAGGAAGTTAGCTTATTACAGGAGAAAGAGTGGCAAAGTAGAGAGAATGAAACTTAAAATAAATTATAAATTTACATATGTAAAATATCTATTTTGCATACATGTATGTACATGTGCTAAAGCTGAATGACTGATTAGGGGTGCAGTGATGTTTACATGTTCTCCTGGAGTGGTGCAGGTCCAGACTTTCATTTCCTTGCCTTCTGCTAACTTTAGCTCCATGAAAGTCATTCTTTACCCACCTCTGTACTGAACCTAATATCCTATGACTAACAGATTAAAACCTTTTAGCAGCAATTGACTTACTGGACACTTATATTCCACCACTCCAAAAGCTAGAAATGTCATCAGTTAACATCTGAGCTCCCCATCGTGTTATAAACCACCTCTCTGAAGTAACTACCAATGCATGTATTAGGTGGACTATTGTTGTGTTTCAATAAACTTCTATGAAACCATTTCCACATTGGAATATTTCATTTGAGGAGATCCAGATGTATGTTTCCAGGCTACTGTCACCCATATTTGCTCTAGAACAAGTCTTGTCTTCTATTCCTTTAAAATACAAGTATTTATTTTGATGATAGTATGAAAATGTCCCAATGAAAACTATTATTTTTATACATAAGGTAAAAATAATAGAAACTAGCATTTTTACCTGATATTACCACAGAATAGTGAAAATCTCTCTACAATAGTCTTGATCAGTATTTAATAATCTCTGATAAAATGTCACTTGTCTATTTGATTCATAACCCTTTCTCCTTGATAATTGGTAACATTAAATAACAACTGTGCTTTAAAGGAAATAAGAAAAAAATGATTATTTTGCAGCAAATGCAAGTGACCTGGCCTGGAATCATGAATTTGAGATAATCTGCAAGACAAATTCTACCAACAAAATGGTTGAATATAGTTTTATAGACATGTAACAAAGAAAGCTATAAATGCCAGGTGGTGGTGGCACTCACCTTTAATCCTAGCACTCAGGAGGCAGAGACGGGCAGATCTCTGTGAGCCTCAGGACAGTCTGGTCTACAGAGTGAGTTATAGGACAGCTAGGGTTATGCAAAGAAACCTTGTTAAAAAAAAAAACAAAAAGAAAGAAAACTACAAGCCATCGCATCTAGTAAGTGAACTGACAATTGCATTAGCTTTGGGAATCAGATGCAACAACATATTTAAATCTGAGGTTACTGGATGCTAGAATTCTTTTAAGCTTAGCGATATATCCTAAAAAATTACCTAACGGTTAAGAGGATGTTAGGTTAGACAAAAAGTTTGGAAGCGAGTGGTTATTAAAAGGCTTAATATATTGTGAAATAGTTTTACTTCCCAACCTGTAACACCATGTCTTTAGAACTATGAAATTTTAGTCAACCAAAGTTAACGCATCTGCAGAAATTTTGAGATAAGGACTACTTTCCTTAGTGATATTCAGTCAGTACATTTCAAGTCAATGAGATGTTTCCCAAGCTCACATGTCTGCTGTGGGTCAAAACTGTTAATTAAAGACTCTCTAATTCTGAACCAAATCTCTAGATGACACATTCTGTCATACAATTGTGGTCCAGGCTTTTCCACCCTAAAAAACAAAAGCTTAGTCAGGTATGCCGACTAATTGTTCTCTCTCATCCCCTCTATTTACAATGAAGACCCTTTTAAGAAGCCAAAGGTCTCTGTTTTTGTTTTCATTTTCTGTTTTGATCATTTTATGTTTTTTGGAGGTTATGTTTTAATTGTTAACATGAGTGCTCAATTTTAGTTAATCTTGGCAATGGGCACATGGGTCACCAATTAGCCATTTGGCGCCTGAACGAAGGATGATGCCATTCTAGGATGAATCTTCCTCAATGTCCCTAAGTATAATGATGTCTTCAACAGGAGGTGTGTGTTCTATCAGTACGAGTGTTTCTTTCTTCCTCTCTTTGGCTCGTCGTTTGGCAAACCACACCTTCAGTTTCACTTCAGGCACTTTCAGAGCTCTCGCAAGTTCTTCCCTGGCAGCCAAATCTGGGTACTGTGATTTTTTAAAGACGCTTTCCATTTTCTTCATCTGGTGCGGTGTGAAACGGAAGAGGTTTTGACGACCCAGGTGCCTCTGAGGAACCCTTGCCACATCAGCCTCTGAGGTGTTCAGTTCTTCCGGGTCAAGCTCCAAAGAGGAATCCGGGTGGCTACTGCTTTCTCTCACGTTGGCATCACTTTCCTCAGAGTCCCTCTCGCTATCCTGGCCCTGGTTGCTCTCATAGATTCTGACATATGGGCAGCCTATGGGGCCTCCACTATGGCCACCATCTGCCTCCATGGCCACGGTTGAGGTGGAGGCCACAACTCCGTTCTCATAAACTATTTCCTCCTCATAATCTTGCAGAGTATAATATTTATGCTCATAATAAAGCTTCTGGACCATGACTACAACTGTGGACTACAAACAGAACTAGGGTCCCGGGAATGGCTGACCTCGAGATCTAGAATCTCGGCACTGCTACCGACAAAACAAGGAGAGGACGGGAGCAAAGGGTGACGTCAATGCGTAGGTCCGCGCAGGCTCCCCAGTTCTCCGGGGGTCCTCACGCTCGACATCCAGGCGCTCGCTTGCACGAAGGAGCTGTACACTCGCGCGCCCACCACTCACTGCTGCCCACTTGCTGAGGCAGGTGCTGTCTGTTTTAGCGTGTTTTGATCATTTCATGACTTGCAGTAATAAAGCCATTGCTGCAAGCATTGTCCCGCAGAAATTCCAACTCAACAGTTCCATTGGCCTCTAGTTTTACTCGCTTTCAGTTCACTGTCACCGCGTTCCTCATTCCCAATTTCCTCAGTCTACTTGTAAAATAGCAATTCCCTTTCAAGTGCAATGGCGTTGCCTGGTCACAGCATCCGTCACTCATCACTGCATGCATTTATGTTAATGCCTCTTCTTGTCTATGTGGCAAAAGTAACTTAAGAAAGGGTTTGTTTTATGCTGGTGATTTAGAGCGATGATGGGAGGTCCAGTTTCTGACTGGTTACTTTGTGCTGTAAGTCAGACTATAGAGCTGAAAGTGGTTATTGGGATTCCCCAGACACATTTCGTAAAGACCCCTCATGCGATGTATGAGCATGCTGCTCTCACGACTCAGTCACTGCTGGACCTCTTAATAGTGCATTGAGACTAGATTTCAAAATATGAACTTGTAGATGGCCACAGCCATATGGGGTCAATTTATATGCACAATCAGAAGAATAAGGACACAGCAGAAAGTGAGCTGGAGGGTGGGTGGACGAGAAGTGAGGTAAGGTAGGAAATGCAGGTAAGATTCAGGGAAATCGTTCCATAACTGATGTACTTCAGGTGAAAGCAGGAGCAGAATATGGATAAGGTCAGATCACTGGGCTTTATTTGGTGCAGAGTAGAACATCATTAATGACTGATTTTCAGACATGGCAAAAATCATTCTAGGGAATACCCTGAGGATCAGCGAGATGGCTTATTAGAGTGGGTATAAAGAAGGCAAGAAGTTATATCAAGAGACTTTTAAAATACTGCAAGGAATAATGAGAACCACTCCAGGGAAACGATCAGTAGAACTAGAAATATGAAGTGAGGTGTAATAAAAACAGTAAAAATAAGCACATGAATGGTAAATGTGATGTGATGCACAAATAGATTATCTTTACAAACATGGCAGAAAAATGTGTGCGTGTCCATGCAGTGCAAGCGGAGATGACCCAATACTCTTACAGCCCTTGACCTAAGAAATGAGCTAAAATTCTTGACGGCCAGTACACTTGTGCCAGTGAAATGGCTCAGTGTGTAAAGTCACTTGCTGCCAAACATGATTATCTGAGCAAATCCAAGCACCTATACTACCCCAAGGACCTCTCTCTGTCTCTGTCTCTCCCTCTCTCTGTCTCTGTCTCTCTCTCACACCCCCCACACAAAATAAATAAAGTACTTGAAAAAGAAATAATGACTTTTAATTTAAAAACCATTTGCTATGTATTCATAATTATGGGTGGTTTTACTTTAATAAAATACCCTTTGAATACATATTATGACATAAAATAAACCAAATCACAAAAACTGCACAGTGAAACATTTCAATTATATGATATTCTGGAAAAAGTAGAATTATGGAGCTAATGAAAAGAAAATTTGTTACCGGGGTTTGAGAGGAACAGGGTGCCACATTGCCGCCACAGTCTGACTTCAGGTCCTGAGATGTGGAAGGTGTACAGTGTGAAGAAATGGATTGTCTGACCACCAGATGAGTTCACACAAGTGGTCATCCCTGAATAGCTCCAGCTGTCTTTATTTGTACATCAAAAACAAGCATGTTTTCCCCATACTAACAAACAAGTTTTTCCCATCCTTCAATGTTAACCTCTGGCAAAAACATGTACGTCCAATCTGCTTTTCCCAATTTTTACACCAAAATATCTTTAAACCAAAAACAATACTTTTCATTATGCTAAATTTTAAACCAAGTACATCCTGTCTTTAAAAAACAAAAAGGTGATTGACATAGGCGTACATTTTCAAGAATAACAATCTCTTTAAATAAAAGTTGCAGAAATAGGGGTGATCTGCTTCTGATTCTGTCAACACTGAATTGGAACAACTACTGTGGTCTTAAGTGACAGCTGGCATCACCAGGAAAGAAACCTGAGAAGAATCAGCTCCCGAAGAATTTTAGGGGAAAATATTTGAGAAAAAAGTTGGTTTCCAAGAATGAGCACATCTGTTCCATGTGTGATTGACAAAACTTTGTATGACACCACTCTTTTCCAGCACAAAGTACCTGTATAGAAATCCATCGAGAGTTGTGGTTGATTCTTTTTTTTTCACTCTTGATTCCACCAATGAGTGCCTGGCCTTAGCCTGAATTGTTTCTAACCAGCTTTTCGTAATTTAAATTCTTTTCTCTATTCTATTTACCTTTTTTTCCTTCTTACTCTATGGCTGGTTGTGACAAACCTGGTGTCCTCCCCTCCTTCTCCTTTCCTCACTCCTCTCTTCTCCCTTCTATTTATTCTTTCTGATTGGCAGCCCTGTCTATCTCTCTCTCTCCTGTAGAGCTAATTGACTAGTCAGCTCTTTATTAGATCAATCAGGTATTTTAGACAGGCAAAGTAACATAGCTTCACAGTGTTAAACAAATTCAACTTTGAATCATTAAACAAATATTCTACAGCATAAACGAATGTAACAGTCTTAGCATATATTCCACAATAGATAGTCTTACACAAGCTCCTTGTATGTGATAGACTTCCCTTACTGCCCTGAGGATTCTATCTTTGGTTTTTATTTTAGCAGTTTTGCTCAAAGCAGAGTAGTAACAGCCTCTTAAGGGTCACAAGAGGTGAAATCCATCGAGCTTTGGTGATTTTCCAATGAGAGAGATCCAGAAAAGAAGGAAGTGTAATGCGGTGATATCTTGTTAGTGCTGTGTATAACAAAGTGAAGAGAATAAGAAAAATCCATGTTTTCTTATGATTATTTTTGTTTGTTGGTAATTTTCAAACTGCAGCTTTTTTGTACCCACTTCTCGACGTTTATCATACCTGCAGGAAGAACAGGCAAAGAGCTAACAACTGATTATGTCGTACAATGATAGTGATCTGCAGGCCATAAACACTCATTTATTTCTGCAATCTGAGACAATAAGATGGATTCACACCCATGCACACTTTGTCAGAATTCTCACCCGGAGTTGAACTAGACTTTGAACATCATTACTATTCTATCGATGGCCAAGTATGACATTCTGCCTATGTTTGCATAAAATTGTTCTTATGTAGACCATTTTCCTTCCAACTTAATTTTAGATGCTCTTTAAAACTGCAAACCCAACATATTTGACTTCAATTTAGAAATCCTAAAATATGCTTATGAAAATTAATAGTATCCTAGCAAATTTTATTGGTAATATAATGAAGTAATACAATTTTCATAAAATGAGTTATCTTCTAGGTTATTTTAATGGCATTTTCTTATGACATCTTTCTAATATTTATGAATTATTTGTGACATAATTGCACATCTCTAACAACATTGTGGTGACAATGTAAAATAAATAACTAAAACAGACTAACAAACCCAGAGATCATCTTTTAGAGTCCAAGTTCCATGAGTGCAGATGTTATTAAACAGAAACCCTTCTGAAACAACAAACACTGCAGTCGTATATTTGAAACAATACTTTAAGTGTTAAGCCAATAGCCTTAGCTATGTTTAAATATGTCTTACCTTTAAGTTAAGGTACTAAACTTGATACTAAATAATAACTTGACACTAAATCAAGGTAATAGCTTGATACTAAATCAAGTTTATTTTTAATCTGTCCCCAAAGTTTGCCTTTGGTATGATTACTAAGATCATAGCTTTGCCAAATAGTTCATTTTTTGCATACAAATTGGAAGATGAAAACACCGAAACATCACTCCTTTTCCATTGAAAATAATGTTTGCATGAATGAACATATGCATGTACATATATGCAAATCACATAACTACTTCAACATTTATGAAAACTTTCTATATATATAATACGTTCAGTCTTTATCATCATAGGAGAAAATATCAAAAGCTGATGATGCTATTTCTTAAGGGGCATTCATTTTGCTACATCTCATTTATTCAAGACAAGTTGAAATGCCAGATTAATTTTCACTTGTCCCATTTTCTGTATAGTTTTTAGTCTTTAATTGTATCCTTCTCAGTCTTCCTGTTTGGTGGGTGAAAGATCTCATTATAAAAGAGACCACTAGCTGTCTTAGCACTTTTTAATCCCTGAGAAAACCGAGGAGATTGTTACAACCAATTTATAGCCTTATTTACAGCCCTTATTATTTTCTTCTCCGTATAGTGAGAATGCACAAGCATGGAAAACATGCATAAATAACATCAGCTATTAAACCCACCTGAAGGCTAGCATTTGAACTGGCATACTTTTATCTAATAGCTTTTTGGAATCACTCAGTGACTACTAAGATTCAAAAAGATCTTTCAAAAATGAATAAAATTCCACTGAGTAGAATTGAAGGTCTCAGTGTACCTCCTCTGTGGTCTGCTTATCCTGAGATCAGGGCAATGAAGAAGAACCCAAATGCAGTTTTCCAGTTACTCCACATGTTTCCACTGTTTTAGCAACTTGTTGACCAATGTTTTTACTAAAAATTATTTAAATCTATTATTGTGTGATAGAACAAAAATACCCGAATTACCTATTGACATGTTCTCAGCAGAGTTCCAGCCATGGATGTATCTTATGAAAATCTCTTGTGTTAGACACTCTTTTGGCAGAAACTCTTTTATCAGAAGATTCTTCAGGGCAGGTTTTATGCCATTAATGTGTGAGTCTACCATCTTTTTAAGCCCCCAGTTTTGTGAAATTGCTAACATCCTGCATTTATTTGGAACCAGAAAAATAATTTAAATCAAACATTTCAATAGTTTCTGGGTATGTTGATGTTTGTATTAGTTTTTAACTCTACAGAAATGAGTTTTCCTAAAACAATGCTTCAAACATGAAAGGAAAGTTAGGGAAAAGATATTTCTAGGATGTTGAACCAACCTCTTCAGTCTCAGCTAGATGTTCTCATATACACTGAAGTATTACAAGTTTTCATTCAATATATTTTGATCATATACTTGTTCTTCCCTATACTAATCCCTGTTCTACTGCTATGAAGAGAAACATGACTGTGGTAATTTGAATAGAAGAAAGCATTTAATTGTGGTTGCTTACAGGTTCAAAGATTTAGTTCATTATTGTCATGGCATGAAGCTTGGCATGCAGGCAGACATGGTGCTGCAGAAGTACCTGAAAATTGTACATCTGGACCCTCAGGCAGCAGGAAGAGAGAGACCCTGGGCTTATGGGTTATTTTCAAACCTCAAATCCCACCCCTAATGACACACTTTCTCCAACAAGACCACACCTCCTAATCCTTTCAAATAGAGCCATTCCTTGATGACCAATTGTTCAAATCTATGAGTCTTTGAGGGCCATTGTCATTCAAACCATCACACTCTCCCTAACCCTCCCAGATCCTCTTCACTTCTGTACCCACAAAACTCCATAGTCTCTGTCTCAACAACAACAACAAAACAGAAGAAAAAACAAACAAAAATTAGTCACTTGGTAGGTGTGTGGGTCTATTTATCCTTCTGCAACCTGAGATTTGTCTGATTTGATCCTATGCAGGATTTGTGCCTGGTGACACAGTCTATTTCAGCTCATATGCATACCAATCTTATTGTGTCTGGAAAATTCTGTTTCATGGAGTATTGCATGACCTCTGACTCTTATGATCTTTCCTCCTTCTCTTATGCATAGACCCCTGAGGTTGGAAAAGTTTGATAAAGACATCCCATAGAGGGCTGAATGTGTCAAAGTCTCTCACTCTCTGCATGTTTTCCAGATGTGGGGCTTTCTGTTAATTACCATCTGCTTCAAGAAGAAACTATACTGTTGAGAGGTTAGTGATCTATTGTTATTTGTACCCATCAATACATCATTGGGAGTCATTTTATTGTTGTGTTCCTTTAGCATAATAATAGAGCAGGCCCATAGCTTATCTTGACTATTTTATCAATGGAATCTCAGATTCTTGACTAATTTATCAATGCCGGGTATGTATTTGTTCCCTCTCATGGAGTAGACTATAGATATATTGACAAAGTGGTTAGTCACTACAATAACATTTGTGCCACTGTTGCACCAATATATCTTTTAGGCAGGCTGCTATTGTAGGTCCGGTGTTTGTAGTTGGCTGATATGGATGATATATTTCCTCTCAGTAACATGCAAACTACCTTTCAGCCCCATAAATAATAGTAAGTAGTGGTGAAACTTCTAGTTAGTGTTATCATTGTCTCTTCATGTTTGATAACATCAGTAAATAATGTCTTTAGCAATAGGGCCTTACCATCAGGTTTTGCAGAGCAATTGTTAGTCCTGGCAATAATCTGTGATATTTGAAGAAGTCTATGTGACTCCTTTGTCCAGTAACTCAAAAAAAATATAATCAATTCCTGACACTGGGTTGTGCTTCTTGTTGTTGTTTTATTACTAAATGCCCAGTTGGGGCATCATCTCCCTCATTATATAGTGAGTCCATTTAAATTTCTTTCATATATGAATATATATATTAGGAAATATCTTTAATGGTAGGTTTATTTATATGTGGCTTTCAAAGGGCCTTTGTTGTTAGCTGTCCTTCCCCAAATTCTCTTATTTACTTTCCTCTCTCAAACCCCTCACCATTTAATCCTCCTGTTCATTTCCCCTTTATGTCTTTATAACACTATATTCTATTTTTTCTTCCTTGGAAAATTCCCTCTTCACTCGCCAGGGCCATACTAGCTACCTAACCTCTGTGATTTTATTTTATTTTTTTTGGTACACATGTGTCTAAAGCAGAAGCTAACAAGCATATACAAGTGAAAACATGCAATATGTGTCGTTTTACATCTGTGGCACCTCAACCAAGATGACTGCTTCTAGCTGCACCAACTTAACTGCAGTTTTCCTTTCTCTTGACACTGAATACCATTCCATTGTGTAAATATGCCACATTTTCACTTTTCATTCATCTGATTGTTGATATCTAGCTGTTTCTCGCTTCTGACTCTTATGAGTAGAACAGCAATGAACAAGTGTCTCTATAGTAGGATGTACAGCTTTTTAAGCATTTATACCACTAAGGGTGGTATAGCTGGTTCTTAAAGTAGGTTGATTTTCAGCTTGAGGAACTCCCCACATCATCTCCATTCTGTCTGTACCAGTTTTCATGACCATCAACAAAAAGCAAGTATTCTACTTTCCCCATATCCTCACTAGCATGAGTTCTTATTGGTTTTATTGATCTTAGCCTTTTAAAATGGGATAAGATGAAATTTAAATTTGCATTTCCTTGTTGGCTAAGAATGTTGAAAACCTTTTAAAAGCGTTTCTTAGCTACTTGTGTTTCATCCTTTGAGAACTCTTTATTTTGTTTTATAACTCATTTGTTCATTAGATTTTTGTCTTCTTGATACTCAGTTTTTTAAAAAATTCTTTATATATTATGGATATTAATCCTTTATTACATGAATAATTAGTTATAGTTTGTCCCATTCTGTAGGTTGTTTAGCTTGAATGGTGATATCCTTTGCTGTACGGAAGAATTTTAGTTTTATGAATTTTACTTTACTAATTGTGCTAATTAGTGTCTGTGCTATTGTTGTCCTGTACAGAAAGTCCGTTCCTGGTCCAATGAGTGCAAATCTCTCCCCTGTGCCAATGAGTGTAAGCCTACCCCCTACTTTCTCTTCTATCAGATTCAGTTGCTTTAAGTTGAGACCCTTTATCCATTTGTAAGATTTATTTCTTCAAGACATTTGTTAGAAAGTAGATATTTCAAGGAAGGTCAAAATACACAGAGAAAGATCCTTGAAGAAGATATGTAAACTGATTAGCTAGCCCTGAGAAACTACTTAGAAAGTAGCCACTCATCTCCTCAGTGCCCTCTCTGTATGCTTAAAGTGTTTAAACAAATGTTCATGGCATGTCATCTAACTTAGGAACCTTTTGATTTTTCCAAATTGTTTGCAAAATTAAAGACATTTAACTTGTTATGCATTATATTAAATCAGAGGACTACAGAAATTAAGTTCATTAATAGACTTTATAGAGTGCAATGAACAGGGTATTTGTAAAATAAAATTAGTGGAGAGCCTTTTATTTTACAAATACTTACTGATTTAACTTGTGTGGTTGCTTGGACTACTCCATAAGGCATTCTAATTTACTGCCTTCCTCTCTGGAGGAGTTTCTCTCAACCACACAACTGTTCTTCATCATATAACATTAGTCCTAACAAAGTGCCTGGTAGTACTTTCAGCTGCCATCACAAAAAGTATTTTTCTTTTCTTTTTTTTTTTTTCAAATTTTGTAAACAAACCTTTTATTTGCAGTCTTCTTCTTCATTCAGTAAAACTAATTAAAAGTAAAGTTAGAAAGTTAAGGAAGAACAGAAGTGAAGGCATTTTAATTGAAGTCAGTGATTAACTGAAAACACATAGTTTAGTAGAAGATTTGATACTGAAAGTCAGTGGTAAAAGATTTCATACTGAAAGCTGATGTCTTTTCCCATCCCCTGTTTCTGACAATACTGGCCGCCCTTCCCATTGCTATGCCTAGCTGCCTGAGAGAAACAACAGAGGGATAAAAGATTTCGCTTTGCTCAAGGTTTCAGAGGAAACAGAACCAAATGCTCGGGAAAGCATGGTAGCTGAGACTGGCTTAGTGTGGTGCGTCAGGACTCCTTGGTACAACTTCCTCACATCTTATGAGCAAGTGTGGGAAGAAGAGACAAAGTTCTAATCTCAAATTCTGATTCTATACTGAGATATTTTCCAGATATTCTCTGTGTCCAATGATCCCAAAACGTAACATAGCGCTATCATCTGAGATTAAGGAGGAGACATTTTGCATTCAATCTGTAGCTGGGGTACTTTAAAGGGGTCCATGATTTTGTTTTATAATGTATCTCCATGAGGTAGCAAGAGGTTTTGTTATTTTTATTTGTTCCCTACTTTAGAGCCAGAGAATTTTGAATAGGTGACTTAACCCAGGCACTGGATTGCTATGTTTGCTGTTGTGTTATTGAGAAAACCCTGTCCTCTGCATGTGTCCTCTAAGGGTGGTGCCATATTATAATTGAATAGCTACACACTTGCTCGTTCAACTATCTGATGATGGCCTTTCATGAAATGAACGTGCAATGATTAAAACTAAGTGCCTTAAAATAAAATGTAAAAATTGGTTCCTTTTTGATAGAATTATTAACTGCTTCTGTGAAGACAAAAATTATATTCCCAATAAACATAATAACATTAAATTATGAAACATTAGAAGTAGTACTTCATTCAACGCTCTCAGTGAAATAATAAGGTGTAAAAGAAGCACAAATTATTTGCTTATAGAGAAGAAATTTAAAAACCCTTTGAGCTAGGAATCCCATCTGTACTTCATAGATAGGCAATAATTTATTCCAGAATTGTGTTCATGAAAATAAATGCAAATATCTACTTCAGAGTACATTTTAACCTTGAAACAAAAGAAATAAAATACCTTGTTTCATTATAACTATAGAACTGACGGTTGGCTTTAATAATATACTTTATATCAAACAATGATGCGAAATTTTAAATGCTATAACTCATTTAAAATTCAAATAATCTCTTATAACTAAAAAACAGGAAGAAATGTGAATTTATATAGCTGCATTATAATGCGAGAATTCCTAAAGTAATAATTTTGAGGGAGTGTAAACGAGATGCCTTCCTTTCTTTTTATGAATCAAAGTTTGTTAGGTTTACATATTACTTCTGGAATAGTTCAAACCCCCCAGTGTTTGTCAAAGAAAGATTACAAAAGTATGAATTCTGTGTTCACAAGAACAAGGTAATAGCGACACTCATATCTTGGCCAGGCATTTGGCCTTGTTTTCTGGATGCTTTGCATGACAACCTAGTTCTTTCAATTTTCCAGGATCCAAAATTTAATCTTTCCTCTGTGGGAATTTAAACACATACAAAAAAAAAAAAAAAAAAAAAAAAAAAAAAAAAAAAAAGCCGGGCGATGGTGGCGCACGCCTTTAATCCCAGCACTCGGGAGGCAGAGGCAGGTGGATCTCTGTGAGTTCGAGACCGGCCTGGTCTACAGAGCTAGTTCCAGGACAGGGTCCAAAGCCACAGAGAAACTTTGTCTCGAAAAACAAATCAACAACAACAACAAAAAAAAAACCAAAAAAAACAAATAGCTAAATAAACAATGAATTAAACACTAGATCCAACAAAGGGTTGGATCAACAATGGCTTCAGCTGAGTCTGACTACCCTGGTAGCTCAGAGTTACTATTAGTTAAACAAATAAAGCATGAGAAATATGTTTGTACACCATGCTTGATTGGAAAGTAGGAGTGGGAAATAGCGACCAGATGGTAGCCCCCAAGTTCTACAAGATAAAGAAATATGGGCAAGACCTACTTATTTTGCATAGCTAGTTTTATAGAATGTCTACCAATTAACTTGTTTGTTGTGATTGGTATTAAAAGTCACAGAGTGTAAAAGCCTGAAATTCATCACATTCCAAATTCACAGAAAACATTCACGAGGTCAAAATTAATTGAAGAAAAAAATGAACTATGAAAAAATAGAGTCATCCTATTTTGTATTGAGAAAATTAAATCTTTGCCAAGATAATTTAGGCATCTATTACTGCTAGGCTTGGCCCAATTAGAGAAAACCGCTGGCCTGTTTTATGCTTGCCCTGCTGGTGGCCATTTGCTAATCAAGAATACCTTCCTTTTAAAAAAATTGTATCTTTGACATTTTGATATCATAATATAATTACATCACTTTTCCCTTTTCTTTTCTCCCTCCAGACTTTCCCATATATCCCATTTTGATTTCTTCCAAATCTATGGCTTCTTTTTTCATTAATTTTGTTACACACACACGTACACGTATATACATATATATTCTGAAGTATATAAATACAACTCAGTCTGCCTAATTTTTACTTGTAGAATATAATCTCTGTTGCTCTGAGCATTCCTAGATGCCTGTAGTTCTTTGAGGCCTCTTCTGTTTTACCTGCCAGTGTTGTTATTGTCTTTCTCAGTTCATGCTTAGGCAGTCATGCTGGTGAGACTTTTTGTTATTTTTTTCGACTTCTTCAAGAATGGGTGGTCCCTCATAAAATACCCATGTTTTAAGATATTAATGCAGGTGAGACGAATGGTTTTGTGACGTAGGGTAGAATTGAGGCAACGGTGAAATAAGGAGTATTTAAGGAAGGAGCATTGTTGGAGGCCACTTGCTTGTTCCTGGCTGCCCAGAACCCAGAAATAATCAACCTGAAAGCTGTATTAACTAAATCACTGCTTGACCAATATGCTTAGGCATATTGATAGCTAGTTCTTACATCTAGAATTAACCTATTCCTATTATTTTACATTTTACCACGAGGCTAGTGGCCTAACGACAAGGTTCCAGATGGCAGCTAATGCCTTTCCCTTCTGGTGGCTCCTTGACTCTGCCATCTTTCTCCCAGCATTCAGTTTAGTTTTCCCCACCTAGCTCTACTCTGTCCTATCACAGGCCAACCTAGATTCTTGATTCATTGACCAATAAAAGCAACACGTATACAGAAGGACTTCCCACGTCTGAAGGAGTATTGCAGAAATTGGGGCTAGTACTTTAAATACCAGTATATTTATTTTGTAGTTCCGCAAAATGTGGGTTTCACCAAGACTACTCTTCTTAGTTAAGGTTTATACTGCTGTGAGAAACCAACATGATCAAAATCAACAGTGGAAGGGAAGGACTTTTTCCACTTACACTTCTGCACACAGTCTGTCATAGAAGAAAGTCAGGCAAGGGATGAAAGATAGAGGCAGAAGTCATCCAGGGACGATGCTTATTTCCTTCCTCCTAATGGCTGTCTCACCCTACTTTCTTATACACTCTGGGAACACCTGTCCATTATGGCACCACTCCAATGGGTTGGGCCCTCCTACACAAGTCACTAAGAAAATGCCTCACAGATTTGACTACAGCCAGTCTCATGGAGGCATCTTCTCAGTTGCTGTTCCTCTTTTCAGACAACTCTTAAATTGTGTCAAGCTGACAATAAACTACCAAGGATACCACGGCATTCTCCCTTGACCAGTGAGTATTTCTCCAATGAGGCTGGAGGGCGGTGCTATTTACTGTCAAAAGGAATTGATTCCTTAAGCAAAAGTTTAGGACCAGTGATATGGCTCAGCAAAGTAACCTGCCAACAAATTTGATGACCAGAGTTGGATCCCTGAGACCCACATAGTGGAAAGAGAGATCTGACTCCCCCAAATTGTCTTCTGATTTCCACATGTGCCAATACACACACACACACACACACACACACACACACACACACAGTAGGTAGTAAGTTTTCTTCAGGAATATGTTACATGAAAGGCTAGCAATGGTCTACCAGATGATGGTCTTTGACTATCTACATACAGGCAATACTACATGAATTCAGTATACACACACACACATACACACACACACACACACACACACACACACATAGATTTCCTTTTTTTGGGAGCAGAACATGAAGTTGAAAGGGAAAAAGAGGATGATTTGGAGCACACGGAGTAAGTTTTGGCTTTGATCAAAGACCCACTGACACATTGAAAACTGTTTATCAATTTAATAATATTGTTGAGACATGCCAAGGACATTTAGTGTACCTGCTTTTTGGAGCAAATTCAAATGGTTTCTGATTTTTTTTTCTCAGGTGATTGCAGTACAAGCTCTGAAGTTGTTGCACACAGCAGATCTTATTACCATGAGATATTTTCTGGTCTGTTTCTTATTTCTGGCCAAACAGTATATTAAAATACATAAAACGTCAGATTTTACTTTCATCAGAAGACAACTTAAATTAAACTGTAATTTTATGGACTGTGTCTCTAAATCTGGCTGCTGCTGTTAGAGAAAACAGTGAATTTTGAAACACATTTACTTTAATTTAAATGAAGAACAAATACAAATGTTCAAAACTAAAATTGCTTTAAAACAGTTTCCCAGTTTTCAGTATATTTCTACATATCTAAATTCTTTAGAGACAATGTTTCACTTCAACAAAAGAAAAGCAAATCAGACCAAGTTTAGTACTCCAATCATAAATTCTGATTAATTATGACTACATTACAAAGCATTATATGAAACACCTGCCATAAGTCTTTCTCAATCAGACTTCTGTACACTCACTATCTACACGTTAGGATTTAAATCACTTCGTCTTTATGTGTATCTTATTTGTTTTATATATATTAGATCTACCTACTATAAATTATCTTAAAATAGTTGGAGATGTTTTATGTATGTTTTTGTTTAAAAATCTGAAACTTCACTTGGTTTCTTGTCACATATCCTTAATCCATGTATAAGGAGAGAGAGGTAGGTGGGGTTGAGACCAGTCTGGTTTACATAGCAAGTCCCAAGACAGAGAGGGCTACATAGAAAGATCCTGTCAGAAAATAAAGCATTAATTGTATTTTATAATTTATGCTTCATATTCTATAAACCACTGGTCCACATTAGAAAATAAAAGCAAACAAATATGCCAGGGAACTTACTCCTGGCAACTAGCCTGATAAAGTAGACAGATGACAGCCAAGTTCTCTGAACTCACTAATTCCATTGGTTGTTTGTGTGGCCACAATCAGCATACATCTGATTAAATTAGATTTCCAGTGATTGCCTTACCTGCGGTATGTGCTTAGCACATGTATACACGGAGGAGATTAATTATTGTGTTTCACTGACTTTTTGGTATGTTGAGGAGAAATTAAATGTGTGACCACTTGCCTAGTGGAATTTGGAAAATGTTTACATACTATAAAGATTCATGGTGAAATGAAATGTTTGACTGTAGGAAATTAAATTATCCAGAGATGGTTTGATAGTTTTGGTTATTTAACACTTCACTCAGTGCATAAAACTGACAGATTTCTCTGCACAAAGGACAAAGAATTGCAACGCGAATCAACTGAATCTATTATCCTATACATCTGGTCACCTCCAGCCTGGCATTCTAACCACAAAGACATAGAGTTGCCTCCAGGTAAGTGGGTTTTCTCTTTATATCATCTCTATGGGTTCAAAGTGGCAAATGAATCAGAGTAGCTAAACTGTTGCTCAAAAGAAAAGAAATATTCAGAAAAGTATATCACCAACGTAGAAAATTTTAAACAGAAATTTACTCTAACAAAACCTAGAGCATTGATTATGATTTGAGGACATACGTGTTTTTCTTTTGCAAACCATGACATAAACAAGAGATGCCTGCTCATAAAAGAGTATTCAGGAGAGGATAATGCTTATTTGTGTATCATTGTGATCATCCGAGGGTTAAAGCCTTGTGTTGATAATTTTATGCTATCATAACTATGAAATCAACACAATCATATATTCCCAAACTTTATGAAGATTAACTTATGTGGAATTTAAATTGACCATTCTATAAGTGGTCCAGGAAGGAATTTATTCTCTGTGATATACCTTGCACACGTTCCTCTGGATTATGTATGGTACTCATTCATCTATTCACTGACTCCAATATAACACATGATTCAGGAGTACTGCCCATTGCAAGTAAAAAGAAACCCAAATGTATATTTTAATCAAATGAGGGTTTGTTTTGCTCACAGAACACTAAATGATGGGAAGATTTGTTTGTTTGTCTTTATTTACATCATGTGGTTCAACAACACAGTGAAACTCTTCCTGTTTGTTTCAACTACTGTTCCTCACTTAATGATTTTGACCAATGTCCCTGATGCCTTGTATGTAAAAACTGTTTATGCATCTCTGAATAGTACAGCAAAGCACAGGACAAGCAGAAGAGTAGTTGTTTATTTTTTTTTTAAATGAAGGATGATGAGGCGCTTTTGAGAGACAGTTTTCCATGAGTGTTTCAAGTTCTCAATGTTATATTTTCTGGGCAAATTGCCAGAGACTTACAGGTTTCATTATCTTTCTTTGTTTATCTGGGCATATTGGCTTATAATCTGAGGGACTGATCTTAAGACAGGTTTCTACTCTAATAAGAGATTATGTGCTTATATTCCATCACTCGATTCTAGAAGTAGGGTACTATTCATACTCCCTTTCCTTTTCCCTCTCTTCTTGACAAGGGAATGCAGATTGTCCTATAAAACTATTAAGTATCTTAATTATCTCATAGTTAAGAGAAAGCATTCAGGTAGCTTTCCAGATAGATATCATTCTTATCATTTGCTTAATCATACACATTATCCATAACTTTAGTAACTGATCAACTAAAGTTATTCAACAGGTTCAGCTTCTGATGTACAGGTCTTTAAACATATGGGTCTCACCACCATGCCCTGAGACAAACGGAACTTGAAATAAAAGTTCTTCTCTGGCTACTGCATTTGGACATGAGTATTGACTAACATATGTGTTCAACCCAGAGATCTTTTTAAAAATTTATTAGATTAAAAAAAAAAATCCAAGTTCCCACTCCTTCCCCTCCTCCCATTCCCTCCACTCACCTTCCCTCCCCCCCTCATCAAATCCTCAAAGAGGGTAAGGCACATTGCTTTGTGGAAGGTCCAAGCCCTCCCTACTATATCTAGGCTGAGCAAGGTATACATCCAAAGAGAATAGGATCCCCAAAAGTCAGTACATGCAGTAGGGATAAATCCTGGTGCTACTGCCAGTGGCCCCTCGGTCTGCCCCAGGCATGCAACTGTCAGCCACATTCAGAGGGACCATTCCCAGTCGGTCTGGAGCTGGTGAGCTCCTATTAGGTCAGGTAAACTGTTTCAGCGGGTGAACCCATCATGGTCTTGACCTCTTTGCTCATATTCTCATTCCTTCCACTTGTTAACTGAATTTTGGGAGCTCAGCCCAGTGCTCCGATGTGGGTCTCTGCCTCTGTTTCCATCAGTTTCTGGATGAAGGTTCTATGGTGATATTTTAAGATAATCATCAGTCTGATTATAGGACAAGTCAAGATCGGGCCCCCTCTCCTCTATTACTAGGGTCTTAGGTGGGGTCATACTTATAGATTCCTGGGAATTTTCTCTAGAGCCAGATTTCTGCTAACCCTATTATGGCTCCCTCAATCAAGATATCTCTTTCCTTGCTCTCATCTCTGTCCTTCCCCCATCCTTCCATTCCTTCAAGTTCTCCTCAACTCTTCCCTTCTCCCTTCCTCTTTCCATTTTACCCTCCCTTCCTCTCCCCACCCCCATGCTCCCAGTCATGTCTGTTTCCAATTTCCAGGTGGGTCTGTACATGTTTTACTTTGGGTTCATCTTATTACTTGGCTTCTCTAGCATCATAAACTATATGCTCAATGTCCTTTGTTTATAGCTAGTATCCACTTAGGAGTGAGTACATACCATATTCATCTTTTTGGGTCTGGGTTACCTTTTTGGGTTGGGATAGTGTTTTCTAATTCCATTCATTATCATCCAAATTCAAGATGTCATTGTTTTTTTTTTTTCCCACCGAATAGTAATCTAACGTGTAAATGCAACACATTTTCTTTATCCATTTTTCAGTTGAGGGACATCTAGCTTGTTTCCAGGTTCTGAATATTACAAATAATGGTGCTATGAACATAGTTAAACAAATGCTTTTGTAGTATGATTGAGCATCTTTTGGGTATATGCCCAAGAGTGGTCTTGCTGGATCCTGAGATAGGTTGATTCCCAATTTTCTGAGAAACCACCAAACTGATTTCTAAAGTGGTTGTACAAGTTTCCATTCCCACCAACAATGGAGGAGTGTTCCCTTTACTCCACATTCTTTCGAGCATAAGCTATCATTAGTGTTTTTGATTTTAGCCACTCTGACACTTGTAAGACGGTATCTCAGAGTTGTTTTGATTTGCATTTTCCTAATAGCTAAGGATTCAACCCAGAGATCTTATGTTCTCTTGTTTGAATGCATAGAAAATGTAGAGGGAAAGCTAGGTAGCCTTAAAGTTCTCAGAGCCTTCATGGTTTACAATTTAACAGGAGCCATAGAACCTCAGCATACTTTTTCTCTTTCACTTTGTTAGTCATAAAAGAAACATATCCAACTAAAAATGACAATCAAGCATGAGATTTATACAGTTGGCTTTGACCAAAATATTTGTTGATTTGTCTTAAGGTTGCAATTTCTGTTCTGTTCAAATACCCTGCCCAGTTCTGGAACAAAAGAGCAAGTGCTCAAGATCCAATAGATTTTGTCTTGTCTATTTTGAATTTTTTTCAAAGTTTAGAATAGAGTCTTTTATGTAGCTAATAAATATAGGTTAATTCATTGAATGGATTTACATTAGAAATTTTGTCTGATTACTAAGAAATAAGATTTTTGAAATAGGTGAAATTAATCCATTTTATCACAGAAAAAAATGATACATGTGTACATCTGAGTCCTTGGCTGAGAATGAATTCAGTCTCTTGATATTGATTATGAATGTTTCTCATATTAGATGTGGGTTTCCCTGAATCAGGAAAATGCCAATGTAAGTAGTACAATATTTCTGTAGTTTCAAGGACTATTTGGATGCTCTGTTTCCTTTGCGTGCTGCAAAACACTTTAATACTATCACTTTGACAACTTCCTGGAAGATTTATAACTTGATTCTAAAACGTCAAGGATATTGCCAGGGAAAATGCTCTATATTGTTTAAAAATGTATTTGTAGGTAGGATAAATATGGGAGTTTGCACTTATTCATTGTGATGGCCTTGTCTGGATGTATTGGGATTATTTGTCAGATGAAGCTTAATTATAGTATCTGTCCTATAAAATAATCTTGTAATTAGAAAAATCTGTGTTCTTATATTAATTAATAATTATGAGTAAAATATAATTTGAAATGTAAAATTTTGGGTCATATTCTTAATGTGTCAATGCAAGACAATCCAACTACAATAACTCTCTGCAAGATGGATCTTCTTAGAACTTGAAATAAGTATTATGAGCCACTACAATGGAAATTAAATAGAGAAAGAAGAAAATTGCAATGAATTTCTGTCATTAATAGTTACAAATTTTAGATGACTTATAGACAAAAACCATCCTTTGTATTAGGTCTTTCATAACACACATTAAGTTCAATTTTGTTAAATGACCCACTAAGGCCAGTTAGTTAGATACTTCCACCTCTTGTCCTGGGATATGAACAAGGCATCTGCATGAAGAGTAATCCATGTGCTATGTAAATATTTTTCATTTGCGTGTTTTGTTGTTACTTATTTTGTTTTTCACTCATTGCCAAGAAATTAATTTCCTAAGAACTGATACAAAAGAATGGCTTCCAAAGAGTTTCAGACCAGGCCTTACTCACCTTGTATTTTGTATTCAGAGAGGAGATGCTTCTCTTATTATATCAGTACCTGTCATTCCTAAACAAGTTTGATCATTGCTGAGCAAACCTCAGGCAAACTGACAATGAGTAATAGATTTAATTGGACCAATCAATGATCAAGATTCAAAGTAAAGTCATTAGTGTTTCCTCTACCTACTAATAGAAGAAAGTATTTTGGAATTTATTTGCTTTTTGAGAAAGTACATTTTACTTTTTGTAGTTGAGATTTGCATGGTTATAAGGAAAGAATAGGCAAATCAACCTCTTGCTCATCTCATAAAGCTGTTGATGTGTGATAAGTAAGAACAGTCCTTTCTAGAAACTGTTTTACTAAATGTGAACAATGATCTTTGAAGACTGAATTTTCATGACTCTCTGAAGGAGATAATTGAGATCTGGAGATTTGAGTAAGTCAGTTAGGTTTCCACATTCTAGATAGCAGATAGTCCATAAAAATTAAAATCCAACGGTCCTTGTCTGATTTGCTTTGTAAATTAAACTACCTTTGTGTTAGTTACATCCCTTATCACTGTGGTAAGACATCTAAAAGAACAACTCAAGGCAGGGCAGGCTTCTTTCTTCTCACTCCTTCACAGAGTGCAGAATGTTATGGTTTAGAAGGTCTGGCAAGGAGTGAGGCTCTAGCCATGGTGGTGAGAGCCCAAGTGTTTTGATTATTCATTTTACAGTAGGCAGAAACAGAGAACAGTCATGCAGAAAGACAAGACAAGTACAACCTTCAAAGCCCACCTTTATTGATTCACACCATCGGCTGTGTCCCTGTACCAAAAGCTCTAGAAATTCCTTAAATAGGGCCTCTGACTGGGGACCAAGTATTCAAATACAGGAGTCAGTCAGGGCACTTCATATCCAACCCATGACAATACCTTGGCACCAAAAATTTTTAAAGTACAGAAGATCTCTATTTTGTGTATTGCTGCTTATGTTTTCTTTGTCTAGGAGAAATTGTTGCAGGAATACCAAAGAAACATGCATCTTACAAATACATATGGAGGGCAACATAAGAGAAACAAACATCAACCTTCTTGCCATAGAGATTGAGTCAGGGAGGAATAGAATGATGCTTGATACTGATAATGTAAAAATATTAATTTTCAAAATATGGACAATGGAGGTCATGTTTGGGTAACTTAACATCTGGTATTATAAGAAATAAGAGTTAATTTAAAATATTTAGCAGCAATGTTATCAATAAAGAGACTGACTTCACTTACCAGTTTCTGCATAAACACTGGTTTATTTTATCTGGTACCACTCAGTTTGTTTGCAGCCTAGACTTATGTCCACTCTGTTTGTTATGATCTGACAGCTGGACTGTTTACTATGTTGACCAACTGTGGGTTTTATCATGAGGCTGCCCTTTGATGAGATGTTTTGCTGACATAAACCCTCTGCTCAGCAGAAAACAGAAGAACCTCTGAAATGCCAAATGCCTTTGATCACTGCTGGCCTAGTGTATATTAGAATTGCTGACCTGCAGCTAACAGACTTGGTTTTCACTCACCAATTATTCCCCTGAGCTATCCAGTAGCCTTTACAGCGATGAATACCAGCCCCCTCCACTTGACAGAGGTCTGACTCTAAGGGCAGGTTAAAGAGTTTGTTTTCAAACTGTACCCTGAAAACCTAATGTCACTCTATAAAATGCTTCATGCATGAAGGGTGATCACAGCTCCACTCACTGGAAAAACAGCAGAGTCTCATTAGGTTGTCACACGCACACAAAAATACCTGGTTGCATTTTGAGAGAAGAGTTAGACTCACCCCTTGGTGTCAGAGCTGCCAACAGAAAACTTCAGGCAACATTTATACACTATTGCTTGTGGCTGTTAATTGACTGGACGGTCAAAATTACATGCACCCAGGAAAATGTCAACTTTAATCTCCCTAGAAGTGCTTCAAAAGAGAAATAAGTACAAAGCAATTTCTACCAGAATTAGGTTGATGGCATAGGTTTCAAATGGGAAAGAAACAACAAACAAGGTGGAGAATTGAGTCAGATGAGTCCACTTTAAAGTGTGTCCTACATACCAGCCCCTGCAGATAATCCATGTTTAAAAGAATTGTATCTAATTGTTATGGCAAACCTATTTGCTTAATTGTTATAACAAGTAATTTTGAATTGTGTACTATTTTCACTTCATAAATGAGGAAACTAAGGCTCAAAACAACCAAATGTGTTTCATTTCTGCAGTGACATGATCTAGCTTTTTAAAAAAATGTGTAATTTAGAGACTTTCAAAATTATTTATTAATTTTTAAGATTATAATTATATAATTTCCCTTTCCTTTTCCTCCCTCTATACCCTCACGTATTTTTGTCTTTGCTCTCTTTCAAATTTATTAAATCTTTTTCCTTAATTGTATGAATGTGTGTACATACATATATATTCCTAAATATAACCTGCTCAGTCTGTGTAATGTTTGTTGTATTATGTTTTTCAGGGAATGGGCATTTGATATTCTTTTTGTGTGTATGTATGGTTTTACTTTATTCTGTTTATTTATTGTTGAAAAGATATTTTTCGAAACATATATTATGATTATGGTTTCCCCTGTTCCAACTCCTCCCAGATCCTCTCCAATTCCCTATTCACTTAAAATCCCCATTCTTTCTTTCTCTCTTTCGTTAATAAACACACATCTAAAAATAAAGTAATGGTAATAAAACAATATAAAAGCAAACCAGAATAGTAAAAAACAAAAGCAAACAGAAAAAAGGAGCCAAAGATAAAAAGCACAAGAAATTCATGCAGATGCATACACACACATTTGCACACACAGAAATCTCATTAAAAACACAAAATCAGAAACCATAATATATAAGCAAAACACCTGTAAGAAGAAAATTATCCCATACTAAACATGAGACAAAAGTCCTCCAAAATAACCATTGAGTTCATTTTGTGTTGTCCATCTACTACTGGGCATGGGACCTGCTCTAAAGTGTGCTTTTATACCCAATGAGATTCCATTGGAGAAAACTAATTTTTCCTTTAGTTGCCAATTGGACATATTTCCTAGCTTGGGAATGGGGGCTCGTACCCACTTCCCTTCTCTGTACTGGGGCCACATTTGGCTTAGACCTGTGTAGGCTTTGTACTTGTTGATAGTCTCTGTGAGTGTACATGTGCATTGGTCTTGCTGTGTTTATTAAGGATTATTTCTTTGGTGTCTTCCATCCCACCTTGCTCTTAAAATCTTTCTGTTTCCTTGTCTTCAAATTCCCTGAGCATAAAGGAGAGGGATTGGATGGAACTTCCCATTTTAAGATCAGCTATTTCAAAATCTCTCATGTGTCCCATTGTGAATCCCTGTATTTGTTCCCACCTACTGTAGGAGGAAGCCTCTTTGTTGATGACTGAGTAAGACATTGATTAGTGAGTATAGTAGGATGTCACTGTATTGCTATGATCTTTTAGCAGAACAGTTGTATTTGCTTTTCGCCAAGATCTATGGCCTAACTAGTCTCAGTGTGGGGGATAGGCTTCTTCTCATAAGTGGGCCTTAATTCCCATCAAACAGGGGTAGGTTACACTCACAAATTTTATGTCACCTTTGTGCCAGCATGTCCTGCAGGTAGCTCACCATTGTATATTGAAGGATTTGTAGCTGGGCTGGTACTTACCATTCTCTCCTGTGAGCATGGCGAGTACCTTCTAGTACCATGAACACTAGTTAATAAGGGTGAGGCTCTAGGTAGGCACCAGTTCAACTACTCCATGTCCAATGAGTTATATAGGTATTGTCCTCTGAAATAGAGCCATATTATCATTTATGGAGAGCAACAGGTAACCTTGTCAATAACCTGGGTTGTTTAGTGTTTCCATAGGGCCCTTTTGGCCAACAACTCAACTACTCAAAAGTAATGTATTCTTGGCATTTCATTTGGTGGCAAGAGATGTCTTGTTGGGACTTTGTCTCCCATATTATTTTTTGATGCTATTTAGATTTCTTCCATGCATATATGTATATATATATATATATATATATATATATATTTTAAAGAAGTTTCTACTGCTGTAGTTTTTTTAAGATTCCTAAATGACCTTTATACTTAGCTGATACTTCCTGTATTCCTTCCATTCTCTCTCTCCCTTCCTTCACTATTCCCATTTGATCTTTTGATTTCAGTCACCCTTCCATGTTCATCTAAACAATCTATTCTATTTCCATTTCTAGGGAGATCCTTCCTTCACTCTTAGTTCCTTACTCTATGCATAACCCTTGAGGTTCTTTGGAATGTAGCCTGATTATAGAAGACTTAACAGCTAACATCGATATATCAGTAAATATGTACCTTATTTATCTCTTTGAATCTGCATTAACTCATTCATGATAATTGTTTTCTAGCTCCATTCATTTACTAGAAAATTTCATAAATTCATTTTTAAATGAATAATACTCCACTGTATAAATGTACCACATTTTAAAAATCCATTCAAATACTGACAGATATCTAGGCTGTTTCCAATTTCTAGCAATTATGAATAGAGCAGCAATTAACATGGTTGATCAAATGTCTCTATGGTAGGATATAGCATTCTCTGGATTTAACACCATCAGAGGTATATCTGCCTCCTGCAGAATAATTATACTGATTTCCATGGTGGGTGTATAAGATTGCACTCCTACAAGCAATGGATGAGTGTTCGCCTGTTAACAGAGATTGCTCGTTCATTTTCCTGCCACCCAAACTCAAATAATCACATAGAAATTATATTAATTAAAGCGCTGTTTGGCCTATTAGCTCAGGATTCTTATTAACTAACTAGTACATCTTAAAATAACTCATTTCTTTTAATCTGTGTATTGCCACGAGGGTGTGGCTTATGGGATAAGGTTTCCTCAGAGGCATCTTTCACCTTTGAAAGCTACCTGGTGCCTTTTTGACTCTACCTACTATTTCTCTATATCTCTGTTCTGATTTCCCACCTGACTTTACTCTACTAAGCCGTGACCTAAAAAGCTTTATCCATCAATCAATAAGAGCAACACATATACAGAAGAACACCCACATCATTCCTCTTAGCTAGTATGAGCTGTAACTTGTTTTGTTGATCTTGGCTATTCTGACTGGTCTAAGATGAAATCTCAAAGTAGTCTTTATTTGGATTTCCTTGATGACTAAGAATTTTGAACATTATTATTTTGTTTGTTTGTTTCTCAGCTGTTTGTTCTTCACCTTGCTGAGTTTTAAAACCAGGCATTTTTCTAATACTATATTTTATGAATTTTAATTCTTCTAATGCAAGAAAGCTGCTGATAGCACTTTATACATTATTAACATTGAGAATGTCAAAGTGTAGTCTGAAGGTGCCTGAGTCCCTGGCTCTTCCTAGGCTCCATGTCTTCCTCAGATCCAGATGACATCCATCAATATCCTTCAATTTTCTTAAGACCCTGGCTTGGCTCAGACCTTGGCTTCTGTTTTCTAATCTTCTGAAGTGTAAAAACACAGCTTTATCAGCTGTGTGAGAGAACTCTGAATCAGAATAGCTGGAAACAGATAGAAAGACAGAATTAGGGAGCCGGTTTTCTCTGTATAGTGAGTATGTAATCCAGTGAATGAGGCAGACTCTTTAGCACTAGAATAAATATCAGAGGGGAAACCTGTACACTTGGCTCTACCCTTCTAAAACTTTTCTGGTGTTGATGCACTCTCTTAGCGTATAAGTGAGCCCTGAGAGTGTTATTGAAAGATCATAGTGTTTCTTCCAAATATGTTTTTTATATTTAAAAATGCTAAAATTCTTTTCTTTCCTACCAGTAATTCCATAAAATCTTCATAGTATAATTATCATCATCATTATTTCTACTATTTCATTTAGACATAAAGGTTTCATTCCCACCTGCCAAGACTAGCGGACCCAACTCCTTTATCATGCTGTAAATAATAAACACACAGAGTATTTGAGCTTTGTTGTCTTTACATATAAGCACACACAGCCAACATAATACCAGCTTTATCTTACATGTGTCTGTTTCTCAATCTCCTATCATTCCCAACCATGTTCAAGGAGCTAGCCAAATGGTCCACAGTAAATGTGAGCATATTATGGCCAAATTTTGAGTTCATAAGTTTTATCTAGAAAGATCCCACCTCAAGCTTGCTACACTCAAGAATCCCACTGACATATATTCTCTGACAGCGGTGATGTTTACTTTTTGAAATAAGCAGTGGGAAACAATGAACATATAATGTATTTAACCGTGTTTAAATAATGTAGCATAATTTACATAAATTAAAAATGTATGCATCTACCACTCATTTAACTAAAACAATATAAATAATTTTATATAAGTTCGTTTTCTTAGTACTTTGAACATTTTAATTATTTTTGTACATGTATGCATATGGTGTGTATATGCTTTTGTACGTATGCATGCATTTGTGTATGTATGTGTAGGCCAGAGTTCAATATCAAGTGACTGCTTCAATCACTCCACACATTAATTTTTGTGAGAGTGTCTCTCATTGAACACTTACTAGTTCAGCTATACTGACTGACTGGCCAGTAAGCTCCTGGGATCTGCTAGTTTCACCAACTTAGTGCTGGGGCTATGGATATACACTCTTACTCTCTGAATTTCATATTGATTCGGGAGATCAGACTTCATCTTTTCATGATTGTGCAGAAAGTAATTTACTGAATGTACCATGTCCCAATCCCACCAATATTTTCCATATAGGCTTGTTCTAGGAATCAAATCTGGACCCTCTACAAGATCACCAAGTAATCTTACCCACTGATACATCAGTCCAGCCTCCATTATACATTTTTAATGTCCAGTTTCTTTATAGTTTTATAATCCAGTAGATGTCGAGAGGATTCTTATTTGCATTACTTAGTATCACTAAACTAAATGACTGTGGTTATGCAAATATTTAGCACTATTGCACATAAATTGCTTTACAGAACTTATTGACTATAACAAACATTTTCAAAGGTGGTTTGTGTTAGATAAATTTTGTGTCCACACTTAACATAAATAGTTATGTGAATCCAGATGAAACCTAGTTGATAAAGAAGGAAAGAAATTTTGGGATTGAAGGATATGAAGAAATATAAGTTGGGCAATAAAAATATTTGAGGTGTTAATAGAGAGACAGAAAGTAAAGTAAAGTGTGATATTTTCTTCTCACTAAACTTTGGATAGGGGCATTTTCCCGTGATGAAGCAACACATATGTTTCTCACTTCTGTAGACAGGATGCCAAAGTTATCAAGACAATCAGTATCTTTTTTTTCTTTCATTGTCAGTCGTTATGCCAAGCTAAATTAGGCTAGGCTATAGTAACAGAAAATTCTCAAACCTCGTATCTTGAAAGACATGTGTTGTCTTTCATTCACAGTACATATTTATTCTGGGATACTCTTGCATTCTTATTTGGGAAGTCAGTATCAGTATCCCATAGTACTTTGCAGGATTCTGCTGCACAGAAGTGTGACCACTGTCAAGTGGTGACAAAAACATTCTTGACTTAAAAATCATGTAATGTTTTATTCACTCTCAAAAGCCATGGCCAGAACTGGTTAGGTAGTCTGTCAGACAATACTGAGACAGAAAAAAAAAAAAAAAAAAAAAAAAAAAAAGCTGTCCCCAAATTCCCATTTTTTTTTGTTATGTCCAAATGTGAAGTGTAGATTGTGGGTGAATATATGCTTGTGGATGTGCAGACATGGGTAAGTCAATGTCCAACATAGTATGTCTTCTAATATTCCTCTCCACATTATCCTTGGAGCTAGTCTCTCACTCTATCAGGCACACACTCATTGACTAGACAATATAGAAGAGTAGATTGGCTAAACTTCTCTTTTGGTCCACCTGTCTTACCTCCTAGTGTAATACTTAAAGCTTCACAGGACTCTATTTGTTTTTCTATAAGTCTTGCAGAGTCAGACTTAGCTATCATATTTGTACACTGAACTTTACCCATTTTAAACCCTACCAACATGTTTTAGAAAAGGAAGACTTTTTTTTTCTTTTTGCCATAGTAATGATTATCAGAATATTTGACTACTGTTCTTGTTTTCTGAGAGCCCAGGGCATTGAATTATCATGATAACAGTTGAATAGACAGATAAGCTTTGAGTATAGTTTCTAGAGTACCAGTTTAAAGTAGCTTATGGAAACAGATAGCTTATGGAAAGAAAGAAATTGAATGGACAGCCACAAATATCTAAAAAAAAATTCAATGACCTACAAAAATCTTCAAAGAAAGTTCTATCATAGGGAAACACTGTGGAGAATTAATAGGTATGGATGGTTGTATCCATGCTGGAAGAGTGGGCTAATTTTTCTCAGGCTTGGCAATCTCCATGGCCTGTCACTTGTGATTAAAAAGTTATTTCAAAAGAATTGGAAGTAATAATTAGACACTGATTTTAAGAATTGTATTTCTTCTACCCAAACTATTTTATATAACAAATGTCATACTTATTTGTCTAAATTCGAAAGTTGAGTATGGCAGTAAAACATTTAATGCAACAACATTGGGGAAAATTCCTTTCATGAAAGCTACTTTTTAATGCTATCAGCTTATTTCATATTCTTTGTCTTTAAATTTTTTTCCTCATTTTAGATGAAAGATTACACTCACATAGAACAGAAATATTTACCTTATTAGTGATAGAACATGGAGGAGAGAAGAGAGAATAAGAAGAAAGATCAAACAATGGAATGAAATACCAGTGTAGTAGATATTATAATTTATAGTCAATCACCAGTAAGCATCTAGATTTACACAATTTATTCATCAAACTATAATTTTCTGTATAAAATACATAATAATGAGACTCAAGAGGGATCCGATATGGAAGCATGAATAACCTCAGAACACCATGCAAAAGTCAGCTTGCGACAACTGTATAATGGATTATGAATTAATGCAAAAGCTCAAATTAGATGACAGGACAAGGATCAATTAGCCTTATTTGTCTTGGACACGTAACAAAAATGTCATATAGAAGTGTGAGATGTCAGAAATTATACCCAATCAACAATTTGACTTGTTTGCTGACTCTGCAGGGAGCCACAGTATCTTGGCATTCCTCCCAGATTCTCCAGCCTGTCTGGACTTATTTTCTGGATGAGAGGACCAAAGGCTGATGGAGAAATAGGTTTGTTAGTTGATTTTTTTATTTTTAACTATTTTGTTAGTCAATTTAGTATATTGATCTTTTAGAAATCATATCTATTTTAACATGTATAAATAAAATAATGGTTATTTTGTGTTTGTTATATATGCTTGATTTTAAAATTAGATATTCTGCAAGCTTCTAAGATAAAAAAGTCATCAGTGTTAGTGAACTGTGGACGCAATGAGCTACAATAATCACCTCCCTAGAAAGATATGTTCACCGGGACAATAGTGGCATGGCTATCATGCAGATAAACGATGATTTTCTCATTGGATTTGAGGCATGCCTCACTGGAAGAAACTACTACCTGGTATCGTGAAACTGGTCAAGAGCACATACCTAGGGAGATCTTATGCCTTAGGAAAGTTCCTGCTATATTTGCTTGGCTGAAGAGACACAGAATCAAACTTCCTTCCAAATAATTAATGCTTATACCTATAGTTTAGTACTGAATAACCTTCCTCAGAGAAGAAGCTTTTAGTTTTGAAAACTGACTAATACAGAGACTCACAACCAATAAACACACAAAAATTAAGTGACATTGAAATGTTTGTTACTAAAAGGAACATCTCTGTCACCCTCTCTAAGACTGAGGGAGCATTGCTGAAGAAAGGACTGAATAGGTAGAGGTTGGGAGGCAGCACCATCAAAGACTACCTTCTGAAAAGAACTAGACCATTGCATACTTGAACTCACTTCCACTGTGATTACCTGAAGATGGGACTTATTAGAAAGAAAAAGGACTTAAGTGGTAAAGAGGGTTATGGGTCTAAAAATGATTAAAGTCCAGTCTATACTCTATATACTGAAGTTGTCGAAGAATAAAAGGTAAAATTTTTAAAAGATACCCTTAGAATTACATTCTGAAATGCCCAAATTAACTTCAGTTTAATAAGTGACTATTACTGAAAATTATCAGGCGTCATATAGAACATGAAGATCCGTGTCTATATAATATAAAAGCTGTGCAAAATCAAATTCCAAATTTACCTCAAATACATAAGTTACTCTTTCCTAGAAAAGGTGATAAAAATGGGAACCCTCAAAGATGGAATGTGAAGATATTTCCTAAGTAGAATATCTATGAATATGGAGATATTTATGGTCTAATCTTGCTGGTGGTTTGGTGGTGAAAATAGAAAAGAAGCATATTTAGGACATCTTTGAGTGGTGTGCTCAGTGCTTTGGTTTATGTAGGAATGGAGACAGGGAGTTATAAAAGGTTGAGACAGAGATAAAAATTGGTTAAAGCTGTTCATACTGATTTCTGCATTCCTAAAGCTAGCAGATTTCTAGCTGAATGAAGATAGGGACAACTCACTTTTTTTTTTTTGTTTATGGGCCTATAGCCATCGTATTTTATTTCACTCACTGGATTCTCAAAACACTCATGACTTGGTTGAATTGTCTAATTTGACATTTGCCTCATAATTAGTTGAAATCCTAAGAAATGAAGAATACATATAGTGAATATATGGAAGATAGACTGCTGAGTAGCTAGGAATTGGAAGTAACTTTTATAATAAACAAGAGATGTTTTGAAGAGAAATGACACAATGAAATAGACAGGATTTTTTCTACAGTTATGTAAAAGAGCTTATAGTCAAAAGGATTGTCTAAAATTGCATTAAATTAAATGAAGCAGTGTTTAAAATTCTACTTATTTGCCACACAGAACAACTTTACGGGTATAAGGCAGCCTTACATGGTAAATGGCTGTCATGACATTTAACATGAACATAATATATATCATAATGTATATCCATTGCTGGGCGATATTACTGTGGGAAACAGTGGGGTCACACAATTCTACTCTTTTTGTTGTTGTTTTGTTTTGTTTTTTGAGAGACGGTTTCTCTGAAACAGTTCTGTCTGTCCTGGAACTCATTCTGCAGACTAGGCTGGCCTCAAACTCACAGAGAAGTGCCTGCCTCTGCTTCTCAAGGGCTGGGATTAAAGACATAAATCCGATTCTAAGATAGCTCATAATTTGGGGCCATGTTATGCTCTTGTTAGAAAAAATGAAAAATCCATGGAAAACAACTGTCATAAATACATGAAAATATTTGTAAAAGACAGAGAGTAGTCTTTTTAAAGTATTTTAAGAGATACCAGTTCAGTAATGCTCGTTTAATCTGGGTGAAGGATAATCACTTAGGATGATCATATTGAACATGGATATCTCACATTAAAATCCTCTTGTGATATGGGAAATTGCACTCATTTATATATTGATAACAGTTACTTATTAGATGATGGAATAAAGTTTTGAGAATAGAAGGACATCATTTATAATGATGTACATTGAACCAAACAAAAGAGGCAGTGGAAATCAGTGACAACCTCTGAGAGTTTGAGCATTTAAAACAAACAAGTAATCAAACAAACAGTTTTGTTGTTCTTTAAAATTTAAAGTTCAATAGAGAATTTTAGAGATGCATTTATGAGTGTAATAATTTTTGTTTGTTTTAATTTCAGCCTGTGGTAGATTGAGAAGTAACTTTTGTTTTTTTAGTAAAATAAAATTTTGATACTGAAGTAAAGTTACTTAAGACTTTCCCTATTTCATTAGTTAAATTTTGTCAGAGAATAAAATAGAAGGCCATAATTCAGTTGTGAAAATATAAAAGTTACATGGGAAGCAAAGAGACATCATGGAATAGGAATGCAATATTTGTTTCTAAACAAATACCCTCTATCTTTTATGTGGCAATTTATAATACACAGAAAGTGTTTGAAAAGTATAGTGTTAGCTCCAAATTATTTTTGCCAGTTTACTTCTAACCTAAATCTGGTCCACCCTCCAACTAATCTGTGAGCTACTAACTCCATTCTTTTCTGTTTATTGAGAAAAAAAAAAGAGTACTTCCATTGGTATATAATTGGAGAAGTGATTTTAAAATAAAAAGTTATAAACAGGTCATGAAAGTTACAGTCAGCCCAAAGGACAGACATGGAACTCATTTATGCTCACTGCTATTTACCTCGTTGGAAACTACAATCCAATTTATAAGCATAGTAAATCAAAACACAATGCATAAATCACTTTCCTTATTAAAAGAACATCTCGGTGGCTCCTGTGTGTGCTCTAGTGAGATAATTCAAAATTCACACAGGTAGAAATTGGTAGAAGAGAGATAAAGATTCTTACAATGAGCTCTCATCCTCCAGTCTGGACTACCTGTTTGTTTCATCATGACTCTGAAGTGTCAGAGAAACCTGGGCATCAAATAGGTATTGACAGAGGTTTCTGTCCTGCCCAGTCCTGCAGCAGCTCCATCCCAAAGAAACACACAGAGGCCTACATTAATTATAAACTGGTTGGTCTGTTAGATCAGGCTTTCTTATTAACTAACTCTTATATCTTACGCTAACCCATAATTCTTGTCTGTGTTATCCACATGGCTGGGTGCCTTTATTCTCATCTTGCTTTCTCTGTGTCGGGATGATGACTGCAGACTGAGCCTTTCCTCTTCCCAGAATTCTCCTAGTCTGGTTGTCCCACCTGTACTTCCTGCCTGGCTACTGGCCAATCAGTGTTTTATTAAACCAATACAAGTGACAAGTCTTTATAGGGTATAAGACCATTGTCCCACAGTACACAGGCCCTGCTATTTCCTGGTTTTTAGAGAATTGGGTAACTTACTTTCTTGTGAAGACTCAGATTCCTCATCCTCAGAGTTGTCAAAAGCAGAGCTTTCATCTCATCTCACAATGTTTTTGCTTGAAATAATGTGGTTACACGGTGAAAAGATATAAATATTATCTGGTACTGTTCATTTACATCTGGGGAACGCCAAATGGAGAGTAACAGGGAATTTACTCAATATCTTTCCCTTGAAAATTATTGCTTTCCAATCCTTTATTGTATATAGTTTTAATAGGCTGTGGCATCACAGAAGGACACCTCTCTTCAATTCATAGGCAAAAAATATGACCCTATATTAGTTATGTACAGCAGTGTGGTAAAACAGGTAAACAAAACTGTCTAAAAGAGGAAAGACTTATGGACCTTGGCCTTTATGTTTCAGTCTTTGTTTGTCAGTATCCATTGCCTCGAGCATGCTGTCGGGGAAGAAATACCATAAAGATGAGCCTCAAAGAGGAAAGATGTTTACCCAGGTAGCATCCAGGAATCAGAGACCAAAAGAAAGGAAAGGTCCAGGAAAAGTATTGCAAGGACTCCCCCAGTGACCCGTTCCCTATAAGTGGTCCAAACTTCCCTATACATCATTCAATTGGGAACTCATCAAACGATTAACCCATTGATGCAGCAATCATCACCACTATCCAATCACTCTCAAGAGTGCCATAAGCTGGAGACTGGCTTCAGGTGGCAGGCATTCTTATCTGTGATGGATAGTGCTAATTGTTAACTTGACCAGAGAGAGATTTAGAATCTCTCTCTCTCTCTCTCTCTCTCTCTCTCTCTCTCTCTCTCTCTCTCTCTCTCTCCACCCCCGCCCCCCCCCCCCCCGTGTGTGTGTGTGTGTGTGTGTGTTTAGCATTTGGCCAATCTGTGAAGGATTAACTTGACAGATTTACTGAGCTGGAAATATCCAGTTTAAAGGGACAATATTCTTTCTTCAGCTTTTGTCCTTGTCACCAGATAAAAACAAGAAACCTCTCCAAGTATGGATAATCATTGTTCTCTTCAACCTGATTGAAGACACAATGTGATCTGCAGCTTCAAGTTCTTGCTGTCTTCATGTCCACACCATGGTAGATTCTTTGGACTGTGAGCCAAAATGACCCCTTTCTACCTTAGATTGTTTTTATGAGAATATTTTATTATAGCAACAGAAAAGTAACCATGATAACACTTGGATCACAAGAGGTCATAACAACAGGACTTAATGTAGCCGGATGTTATATTCAGAAAAAAAGTTATGCTATGATTACAGTAAGAAAAGTATAAATACCTTTTCATGAATGAATCTCCTATGTAGGAATGTGTGAATGAGGGGCTCCATTACTTCCTAAGTATAGATGCCCTAATGATATTGAATGTGCTCTCAAAATCTAAAGCGTTATTTACTTTAGTTATAACTGTTCATCACAAATACACAGACTGAAAAAGCTTCTGTCTGATTTTACAACCTAGTTCTTACAGATGTGAAGGGGGTTCCAGCGGAAGACAGCATAATAAGGTGATGAGATGCAGGGGTGACTGTTTCCTACATGATCAGTTTGGCAGCAAACCAGCTGTGTGGTGTATCCATGATTCAAGTCTGCTGCTGCACATATATTTACACTCAACTGTTGCTTTGTCGCAGTTAAAATGAGGCATGCATCAACATCCAAGATTCGGAGGTGAGAGCAGAAACATAGCATAAAACCAATTTATTCAGCAGTTTCGTGTTTGAGTGTGTATGTCTGCTGACCAGGATTTCCTGTGGAAAAAACAGGAAAGTAAAGAGGAAGTGGTGAGCCTGCTGATGAAACTGATATTATTTCTTCCCTAGAAGAAATTTTTAAACAGTGTATGCATATGATTATGGTTGACAGTTATTAAGTGGTCACCACATACCTTGCATGGTGCATGCTCTCAGAACTCTGTGATATACATATTCTGGTGTCGATTTTATGTTGTGTGCTATTTTCTCTCTTGGCTTTTGGGGGGCCCACCACCCAGCTCCCAAAATATCACACAAATGGAGGCTTATTATTACTTATGAATGCCTGGACTTAGCCCGGCTTTTTTATTATCAACCTTTCTTAACTTAGATTATCCCGACTACCTTCTACCTGTGGGGCTTTTATCTTTCTCTATTTCTGTACACCTTTCTTTCCTTCTTACTCCATGACTGGACGGGTGGCTGGCCCCTGATGTCCTCCTCTTCTTGTTCTCTTGTTCCTTGATCTCTTTCATCTAAGATTTCTCCTTCTATTTATACTCTCCAGATACTAGCCCCACCTATCCCAGATCCTGCCTCTCTATTGGCATTAGTCTCTTTATTAGGACTATCAGGTGTTTTAGACAAGGACAGTAACACAAATTCACAGAGCTAAACAAATGCCGTGTAAACTAAAGTCACATTCCTGAAAATAATATTCCCCAACAATTTCGTGTAAAAAGTTAACACAATTATGCAAACCCAAATAATTAAAAGCTCCCGAACCCAAATGTATTGTTTTTATTATTGTAACAAAGGACCCGAGATAATGAACCCCAAGAGAAGAAAGTTTTACTTTGATGCAATGCATTGCTGCAGAGGTTCCTATGCAGCATCACTTGACCTTGTTATTACCTCATAAGGAAAATGATATTTAGACACCTGGGAGAGGAAGTCTGTTTCAGCAAAAGCCAAAAGAAGACCGGGCCCTGGCCTCCTCTGTCAGGGCGTACCTCTAATGCCAACTTCCTCCTAGCAGACCTCACCTCTAAAGAATTCAGATTTTAGCATAGGCTGGTAACCATCTTTTTAACTTATGGGACATATAGGATTATTCAGATCTAAAATGCAGCTTTAGAACCAAACCTCTTTCCCCTTGGCCTCAGGTGATATTTAACAAATAGTTTTGAAAGTGTCCTGAAATGATTTGCTGCTGACCTGGATTAGGGATATGAGGGAAAGAGGCACAGGAAAATGGAAAGGAGATGCTATAGTGAGTGATCAAGAACCTTAGTTGCCACTCTCCAAAGCAGAGCTACCTTGGTGATGTGCCTTAAAGTAAATGCAGAGTTTCTATCATGTACTGTATTTCAGGTGCCTGGGGGATGAATTAAGATGATAGGTGGTGAATTTTGTTTTAGAACTTGTGTGTTTCAGCAAGAGTTCAATGCTGAAGGTATAGCTTTGACTATTCTCAGGTAAATAATGTTATTCATAACAAAAGACTTTGTTCAGTGACCAAATAAGTGGATGACAATAGACGCAGGACAGAGGTCTGAGTTGTCATGTTTGTGTGTATTGTACATAGTGTGTGCAGGTGCATGTGTGTGTGTGTGTGACACACACACAAACACACACACAAAGTATAACGATATGATAAAACCAGAGGAAGGTCCATGTTCTTCTTCCTGTTCTTGTCAGTGCTTATTTTCTCATATAGTTATTTTATGCAAATTTTCCTAGCTGATGAAAAATTAAGGCAAAATCTACACCTTGGTGTGAGAGAAAGGATTTTCAAACACAATACTTTGTTCAGGGATTTGCAAATAAAACATCAAGCAGTACCTAAAATTACCTTTGCAGTCTGCAAAACAACTGCTAATTTATACTACACACAGAAGTGACGATTTCTAATTATGGTGAAATATTTCAACTTAATGAAGTAAGAACAAGCTGGATTCCATATCTTAATGTCTCACCTCTGCTGGCTTGATGTCCTCATCTACTGAGAATGTTCACACTTCTTTCTAGACAGAAATAGCCCAATGAATATGTATTAGAACACTCTCCAGGATGTGTATACATGAAACATCTACAACTTATTTTCCCTTGAGATTAAGATTTTAAATCCACTCTATTTCCCTTCTTGACATAAGTACACAGTCAAGAAAAGTCTGAAAATACATAATAATGAGAAAAAGCTAAGCAAATTTGTTTGCAAGTACCCAGAAAAGGAAGTGCTGCTGTGTTCAACATCAATGGAAAAAGAACTCAATATTCTGTTTCTCTGCTCAAATGTACAATGGTGATGATTAAAGATGAAAAGAGGATGCCTTAGGAGACACACGTCTGCACCATAATGTTAATAGAACGCCTTTCTATAGCAGAAGCTTTCTAAAACTGCTATTCTGGAGCTAGGGGAACTAGAATCCCAGGCCAAGCGTCACCTTCTTGACAACTTGAGAGTGAGAGTCTCCTTGAGATCAGAAGGTCGGTTGACCCTCCTCCATCTGTCGGTTTCTTAGGACAATGTAAAGAAAGCATCCATCCAAGGCTTATAGGATGTGGACGAAACTTAAAAAGAAACCGATATATTTAATATGAGTTACTTTCTGACTTTGTGATAAAACTATGTACTCATTCACATTGCAGCAGATGACAAAAGATCTCAGTTATTTTGCATAGAAGTAAACATAAGACAGATCAAGAAGCAATAAACAATTGGAAAATATATTTCTTAAAATAAATTTGCTAAGTTGATAGGTTCTAAGTTGAGCAAAAATTTATTATTAAAAATGAATATAATTTTAGAAATTAGCAAAGAATCTACTAAAAGTGTGAGTACACAGAGATATATATGTATTTACCTTCATGAGAACATACACCATACACAGGTCTCAGAAAAGATACTATTTTTATACAAGGGGAAAATAAAAAAATCTGAAAGTTTTAAAATATAAAAATTCTTAAAGGATAGAAAATATGACATAGAGTGGATATTTGATAGACTGCAGAATTATTTACTTTTCTTTAGAAAAAATAACCAATAAGCTATAAAAATGGTCCACACATATATATGTAAGTATATATTTAAATTCTATACTAAGTGTTATATATATATATGCATATATATGCACACATACAAACACACACATGTGTGTGTTTATATATAAAGTTTATATGTAAAGTTTGTCCTTCATAAAACTGAAAGAAAAATTTGAAACAGAACCATGGGTTATGAATACACCTCATAGGTATGGCTGTTATCCCTGCATGAGGTCCTGAGTCCCGAATTCAACCTCTGGGCCCCTTCTGCTTCCAGGCTGTGACAGGTGAACAGCCCATAAACCACTTACCTCCCTAATATTCTACTTTATTTTATACCCAATGCAATGAAGCCCACCAACCATTGCCTGAAACATCTGAAAGCGTGAACCAGACAATTCTTTCCACATTTTAAACTGCTTCTCTGAGGTAACTATTACCCTTATGTGATAAAATAGCATAAAGTTTTATATAACCATATACATCTTTCTGTGGTCTGTGTCCTTTACTCTATTCTAAATGACTTAGAACATCTAATGCAACATAAATGCTCTGAAATGGCACACAGTGGCACACCTCCTCCAGGAAGTCCATACACACTCCAAGAATGTCACACCTGATTGTGCCACTTCTTATGAGATTATGGGGCCAATTACATTCAAATGACCACATTTCACTTTCTGTCTCCCATAAGAGTATAACAATATCATAATTGAAAATGCATTTAATCTAACTTAAAAGTCCTCATAGTCTATCACAGTCTCAACAATGTTTTAAAGTCCAAAGTTCACAATCTCTTCTGGGATTCATAAAATCTAAATCTAAAGCACTGTATAAATCAAAAACCAGATCACATACTTCTAACATGTAATGGCACAGGGTATACATTACCATTCCTACCATTCCAAAACACAGGGAGCGTAGTGAGAAAAACCTGGACCAAAACAAGATCAAAAGCCAGCTGGGCAAACTTCTAACTCTGCACATCCCTGTCTGATTTCAAAATGCTCTTTAGATTTTTCAACTCCTTTCAGTTTTTTTTTTTTTTCTTTTTTCTGCAACACACTTCTTTCTCCTGGGCTGGTTCTTCTCTCTCTTAGAATCTCTCTTTGGAAGGTATCCTATACTCTGTCATCTCTAATATCTTGGGTTCCCCCAAGGAAATCTAAGCTTCACTTTTACAATTTGATGCAATCGCCTCTATACTAGGCCTTCATTCATGAGCACTTCAATATATGCCTGGCCTCAGTGGCATTCCTTAGTTGCTGAGGCATATTCCATAATCCATTTCTTCTATCCTTAGCTCTAAAGCCAGAATCACATGATCAAAGCTCCCAAGTTCTGCTGCTTGTTGGGGGCTAAAACATAGCCCTCTTGTTCAATTGTATTTTCAACGGCGTTCTGTTCTTCACTGCCTAAGTTTGGCTATCCTGACATTGGATCTCTAGAACAGGCTGACTTCAGACTCAGAGAGTCTGTCTCTGGAGTGCTGGAATTAAAGGTGTGCCCTCCCCCCATCCAGCTCTAAACCTTTCTTTAGTTCCTTTCTAAGAGTTGGAAACTTCTCTGGGTGGGATCCCGCGGGTGGGATCCCGCCCTGAGATCATCACTCCATTTACTCTCTTTCTTAAGCCACTTAATTCCTTGAACACAGGATTTAGCTCCATTCCTTTTCCTGGTACTCTTTTTTTCTCCTTAAAATTTACATTTTATAATCTACCCTGCTCAACTTGCTCTTTTTTGTTACAAATCTTCATTAGAGTTACTGCTAATAATCATATGACATAGTCTATTCTTGGTTCTTTTGAATGTTTTTTCTGCCAATGGAATTAATCCAAAGCTCTTCACAGTTTCACCTCAGGCAGCTTCTTCAGACAAGGCCAAAAGGCAGCCACATTCTTCATCAAAATATCACAAGAATGGTATCTTGGCAACATACTAAAGTTTTTCTCTGGAACCTCTTGAATGAGCCCCCTGACAGTTCAAATAACTTTTAACACTACTTTCTTCCACGCTTCTACTAGTAGGGCCCTTTACGCAGGGCTTAAAGCATCCCTCTGTTTCCATGACCCAAAGAACCAAAGTCTAAATTCCTGCAAGCAAACATAAAGTCAGACCTATCATAGTAATACCACAGTACCTGGTATCAACTGCTGCCTTAGTTAGGCATTTTATTTATTTTTATTTTTGTGCAGAGACACCATAACCAAAGCAACTCTTATAAAATAAATCATTTAATTTCTGAGACTCAGTTTATTATCACCATGGTCAAGAGCATGACAACATGCAAGGAGGCATGGCATTGCAGAGGTAGTTGATAATTCTACATTTAATAGGCAGCAGAAAGTCAATTGAGACATTGAGTGGTATCTTTTGCATAGGAAACCTCAAAGCCTGCCCCTACAGTGACATATCTTCTAATAAGGCCCCACCCACTTCAACAAATCCACATCTCCTAATAGTGCCACTCCCTATGAGATTATTGGGGCCAATTACATTTAAACAGCCACAGAGGAAAAAGCTAAAACCTATAACCAATAAAATATAAAATATTATAATTGAGGATACATGTCACTATAAGTTTGTCCAAAATCACAGAAAGTATATAAAGATTGAGCCCTAGTGTAAACGGCAAAAAGCATGACAGTTGTCTCAATGCACGGTTCTGTACTGTCATAGATGTTCCAATTTTCGTGTGGGATATTAATAATGTAGCCTACTAATGCATGGGACTTGGGTAAATGGAAATTTTCTATGCCCTTCTTTCAATTTTGGTGGAAATCTAAACATTTCCCTTGATATTTAAAGCAAAAATCTTAATGGGTTTTCTGTTGCAATAGTTTTCCTTTACTATTCGTTTTCTTATAATTAACTTATCTTCTGCTTGTTTAGTTAATACAGAAAGACTTTAGGCTAAGTATATCTGAAAATTACTGAGTTTTTATGCCTATTATTGACTTCATAATTTGAATGATTATCTAGACTCAATGATTTATGTAACTATTAAAATTCTGTGTAAGTTATTTTATAATAATAAAAAGGATTCAAGTCTGTGACTTACTATACTCTGAGGATAGCTATCATTAGATATAACTCAGTCCAGAATCCATATCTTATCAATGAATAGGGTACTTTATATGCTGGAAATTTAAAAGTATGTTAAAAAAAATTTAACAGGGTGGATTTTTACTCCTAACTTGAGTGTAGTCCAAGTATAAAGTGCGTAAAAAATGTATGTATAACTCCATCTATTCTGAGAAGCCAGAGAGAACTCATAAATTACAATCCAGAAGTTCCTGTCCTTTTGAAACTACTGTCACCTAACCTGATGGGAAGTCTGAAAGATCCTATTATCAATGTATTTTTTCATCCATCTTAAAATAAGCCCTTAGTCCCAGCACTGTACTTTCTGACAATTTTGAAAAGAGTAGATTCGAATACTAATTTTCTACCTTCTTGCTGAAAAAAATGTTTTTCCTAAAACATATTTAATTATAATGATGTTATAGCGAGGAGTAGAAAAGAAGGCTTGAAGTTTTTATCTATTAGTAAAAACAAACAAAGAGTCTAACCTTGTTTTATAATTAAATTCAAGATCAGCTGGGAAATAACATGATGCCAGACATGTCATCCATGATTCACAAGTAGAAGATAAATTAATTATAAGAAAATAGTAAAGGAAAACTATTGCAACAGAAACTGAAACAATGGCACACATTTCTTTGAGTCTATGTCTCTCTGTATCTGTGCCTACATGTACTGGAAGGAGGCTGAGATTTTTGGCAAGTATTATCATGATTATGGGAAACCAGCGAGTCCAAACGTCATAGGACAGACAGGCACACTAGCCAATCAGGTAAAGCTTTCACCTCGCGATCTTGAAAGCAGCATGCCTTTCCTTGGTAATTTGAGACATGCTACCTAGGACCTTTAACTGATTACATTATGCACTCCTATTGTACTGGGAAAATTCCTTTACTTAGCCAAATCATATAAGTTAATTACATCCACAAAACACTTTTATAGTATCTAGATGAGAATTCGGTCAAACAACTAGATGAATATAATCACACATACACACATACGGACACACACGTGGGGGGTACATACAACCATAACACAGGCTTCTCCAAAAAAGAGAGTACCCACTCAGAAAAAGATTGTTGTATGTAGAACAGAAGTTCAAGATTTTCTCTAGAGAGAGTGGGCCAACTTAGAATAAACAGGAGTGATAAAGGCGTCACGTCTGGGCCTTTGTCTGAAGGGATGACAAAATTGTCTGCTAATGCCTAGATATGTCAAAAGCAAATGGGGCATTATTAATAGTTATGTCACATAAAACCTAGATGTCCTCAGTCAAAATGGGATGATTGTTTGCCTGCATTTTATACTAATAAATGCCAGGCTTTTGCTAATCCTAAGCATCAGGCTGTGTACTCAGGGTACCACCTTGCAGTAAGTATGGAGAAAGATCAGAAACTTCCTTTTCCCACAGTAGGATGAAATTATTGTTAGATGTTTTCCTCTTCATGTTTTAGGGTAGACTTAGATATATTGACCACAGAGCTCTACTAACACGGCAGTAAGTCTGCAGAAGATACTTCATTGAATAAATGACCAACACAACTTCTATTTACAGTGTGACGAAAAATAACTTTCTTCCCTGTCTGTCATGTCATGTCTTGACAGGACACTTAGACTAAGGAAGGTAGAGAGGAGCCCCTGTGATACTGCCCACACTCCTCAGAATGCAAGTGTCGAAAAATCATCTCCCAAGGGGCATAATGTCATGTCACTACTGTTGATTTTAATGTATCATAGAAATATGGTGTAGCTCTGCTCAGACAAGTAAATCATGTTTCTTAGTAGTGGAAGGAATTTCAGTGGATAAAATGTGTAAGATTTAATTCATGCAATATTTATGTTTCTATTTTTTTTTAACACTGAAAGAAGTCTTGGTGTGTACTAAGTCGCTCCCATTTTGGTCCTTTTCATGGTCATATTGGGAGTGACTTTTCTATGTCCTTGATGGTTGTTGTGGCCATATACATTCTGACCAACAAAGTATAACCCCTCAGAACTAATCAAAATGATATTACATGATCATTCATTTGGAAACAAAATTCTTCATGATACTGTAGCAAATTAGTAGGTAAAACTATTACCAGAATATAGTTGCAAGTCACCTGAGTACCAAATGAACATGCTCCTTTAATAGAAGTGTTTGGGACGAGAATGCTCTGAGTTATGTTTCTCTGCTCTATTTGTGAAGTCACAAAAAGCAAACCAATAGAATTACCTGATATATGCAATCAGGAATAAAGAAAACAGATACCATAGTTAGGTAGTGACGGGTTTAGAAGGAACAACTCCTTTCTGTCCCGGACAGTAAACAAATAAATTATTTGAGCAAAAAAAAAAAAAAAAAAAAAAAAAAAAAATCAGATTAAGCTTCTGCCTAGAAACGACCATGAAATCAAGAGAAAATTGTTCAAATCCAATATTCATTCTTTTTTTTTTTTTTTTGGTTTTTTTTTTTTTTTTTTTTTGGTTTTTCGAGACAGGGTTTCTCTGTGGTTTTGGAGCCTGTCCTGGAACTAGCTCTTGTAGACCAGGCTGGTCTCGAACTCACAGAGATCCGCCTACCTCTGCCTCCCAAGTGCTGGGATTAAAGGCGTGCGCCACCACCGCCCGGCCTCATTCTTTGAATAGTTCAGTTCAAGGTTTTTAATCCCCTCTGGGCAAGATAACAGAGGAGAAAGAGACTGGAATGTGATTCTCCCAAGGAAACAATGCAGGTACAAGTTATCATCAATTATATTTAGGGAAGGAGAGTTAAAAGTCTTTTGATAAAAACAGTGGGGAAGGCTCTTGAGATAGGCTACTGATTGGAATAACACAGATGAGGTGAGGTTAAGGTTTTAAGAAAGCAATATTGTCAGTAAAAGTAAGACATTTGTTTAAGTCTGAGTGCTTTACAAAGCAAAGATGAACCCTCACTTTCATATTGCAAGTAATATTCCCAGGCCAAAATTGGGTGTGGAGACCTGAATATGTGCTATTCGGATTGTCAAACACAGTACACAAGGATAAATGTTTCAGCTCAGCTGATGCCTTCTGTCTACTTAGAAGGCTTTACCCAGGTAGCAACTGGACAGTTAGTATTCTTAAGACCTATCTCATGTTGGTGTGTAACTCTGACTCAACTTTGGCTCAAGGACTCAGATGTTCTCACCAACATGTCTTACAGTTGCCCTACAATGTTAAGATGCTTCAACCCTTCTACGTTTCTTCTTGCCTCCTTGCCTATCTCTCTTCAGTGCAGCTAGACCTCCACTGCATTCTGAAGGCTCTAAGTTCCCTATAGAACATAATCTCCTTTCTTCTCACAGGAACCATTTTTTAAACATTGTTTGCATATTTAATTCTCTCTTGGCATCTGTTTCTTACCATATCAGATCAACAGAAAAAAAACAAAACAAAACAAAACCCACTCTTAATACAATCTTCACAGGTGACCTACTTGGAGAATGGCTAAAAAAGATTCCTGGAGGTCAGAAACAGAGTGCCAAAGGGACCAATTACCAGTTGATTGTTCTAAGGCACTACAGAAAGTCAGCTGCCTCGCTTGCCATACTCTTCCTTAACACTACCTAAATAGAAACATTTATCAAGGGCATCTTATTCTTGATCAATGGGTTTTTTAATAAAAGTGTGATTAACAACTGACTTCTTCCTAACCTTCATCCTTCCCTCTGTGCCTGCTTGCCTGCCTACCTACCGCCTCCTTCCCTCTCTCCCTACCCCCTCCCTTTCTTCCGTTCCCTGTTGTTTATTGGGATTAATTTCAGGTCCTTGAAGCAAGACCTCTATCACTGAGTGACATCCTCGTTATAACCAAAAGTATACTCAAAAAGTAAAGAAGCATGACCTAACACAAAACAATCTATTTTCAATAGACAACTTGATGGAAATAATGTTAATATGATGTTATGAAAAATATGGGGTCAAATTATATGAGGAGAAGTTCTAGAAAGAATATTTTCAATTCTTAGTATTTGGAAACTGGAAGAAATGTTTATGCCCTGCTTGTGATGCAGGCCCTGTGACTGATGAATTTGGGATTCTCTGGAAATTTAATGCAAACCTGAAGCTGATTCCAGGAGGGTGGACTTGTGGCTCTGAAGGAATAAAGCTCTTTTGAAATTACAAAAACTTTATAAACTGAATGCAGTTTGTCTTTTCGGAATAATTGTGGTAGTACATTTAGGAGGAATTAAGGGACTGATTTTGACAGAATCAAAAGCAAATTCTAGATAATTTCTTTTTCCTCTAGCTACCTATTATTCTTGTGTTAGCCCTTGATGGAAACCTTGGCAGCAAGCCTGTTGATTGGATGGGCTACATAGATGTTAGGAACTTGATGTCATAGTACAGAATCTTGTATTGGTCAGGGTACTCTAGAGAAACTTAAACTATAGAACACACACACAGAAGCAGGCAAAGGAGACTTACTTTATGACCTGTAGGTGTGTAACACAATTACTAAAAAAAAAAGGGGGCAGATACTGGGATTTTATCTAAAGATCAGAAAACTTTTGCAAAACAGCCAAGTCACCAGAGAGCTCTTATCTCTCTGGAATCTTCAGACAGAAAGAGAGTTTTTGTCTCATTCTGCCTTATATTCCTCTTTAGTGTTGGGATTAGAGGTGTGTACTACCACCACCTGGCCTCTGTGGTTAACTAGTGTGGCTTCTGGGATTAAGGGTGTAAAAAACCACTGCCAAGGTGAGTCTTATTCCTTCAAACCATCTTTCCTGAACTTGTCCTCCCTGACAGGCCCAGAGGCCCATCTCTTTGTTGACTCCAAAGCCAATCAAAATGTCAGGGTTAACTATTTGAACAGATAGACTGTAAGCTGTGTCATGGTAATTTAACACAAAGGCACCTCTGGTGTACATCCTGCTGTGCTTCACCTCAATGGCTCAAGCCTTTGGTCTTCCTATCATACTTGGATAAAGGATGTCTGCATTGTATCCCTTAGGGAGGCTAAGAATATTGTATTAATGAAGAATATAAAGAAGGTATACTGATTAGAAGGGAGGACATTGCTACTATTCAGAGTTATTTATGTCTAATATTTTGAGTACATTATTGGGTAATTATCCAATTTCTTGTGGCTGATAGAGCCACAAATCCATTTCTGATCAGTTAGTTGAGACAGGAAATATGGGTGTTGCATTTCTGGGCTGCACATTTCATGTTGATTCAAAGGTTCAATAACATCCTTATTTCCTTATGCACTGTAACATTTCTCTAAGCATTTGAAATTGTGACAACTTTATCAGCTTAGGTTCTGGGGCATCAAGAGTCATAGGATCATGAAGAGGAGGAAAGGAGCCTTATTTATTACTGGAGCACTGAAATTTAGGATATGATTGTCACATCAACACAATGACTATTCTGAATGATACTGTCTCTTGTTTGGTTCAAAACTACTTTATACTGACAAAATTCACCTAGTAACGTAGTAAGTGCAAACTTTTAATATGT